>NW_026542770.1:0-215001 GCF_028750875.1 Macrosteles quadrilineatus | reverse complement strand
AAACATTTTTTCAAAGCGAACAATGTCAAGAAGGAAAACGAGGTGTCGGTTTTAATTACAGTTATTGGTCCCAGGTTTTATCGGTCCTATCCGATTTATTATCACCGGTAGAGGTAGATTCTAAGACCTATGATGAACTTGCAGCGTTGTTGAAATTACATTATTCGCCCAAGAAGTTGGTTGTGGCGGAGCGATATGTATTCTACTCTCGTGTGCAAAAGCCGGGCGAAAGCATAGCGGAGTTTGTGGTTTCAATAAAACATTTGGCTAGTTCGTGCAAATTTGGTACCTTTTTGAAAGACGCTTTGAGGGACAAAGTGATTTCCGGCATTTCTAATGAAACTATCCGGCAGAAATTGTTGTCGGAGGAATTGGACTTTGACGAAGCTTATGCGTCAGCGCTCAGGCTGGAACAGGCCGAATCGCAGTCAAGCCTATTTGTGCAACCTCGTGGGGACATTGCGAAAATCAATGTGAAAAGTCAAAATAGGCCTAAAACTTTCGTGAATAGGAGTAGTGAAAATCAAAATTCCAGAAACTCTTGTTGGAGGTGTGGTTCTGCTGGTCATTGGCCTAGTGCGTGTGCGTTCGCCAGTTACAAGTGTCACGGTTGTCAGAGAGTAGGTCATCTCAAGAAAGTGTGTAAAGCCAAGAAATCTTCTAGTTTCCATGGTAAAAAGTCGACACCTAGGATGGGGGTCCATCAAGTGGAGGAAGAGGTAGGCCTAGGCCTAGAAGTTCCAATGGCAGAGATAGGTCTGTACAACCTTAAATCAGGATCAGACAACGGCTATAAGGTAGGCCTAGTGGCTAATGATGTATATTTAGAAATGATTCTAGATACAGGCAGTGCCTTGACTATATGTCCTTCTGAGATATTTTATGAAAAATTTTCTAACCTCAAACTTAGGCCAGCAAATGTGAAACTTACTACTTATTCAGGTCATGATGTACCTGTTCTGGACAAGTGAATGTCAATGTTAAATATAATAATCAGCAGGCGAGTTTGCCTTTGACAGTAGTTAGTTTAGAAAGTAAGAGTCAGCCGATTCTGTTGGGGCGAAACTGGTTAGGCCAGTTGAGGTTAGATTGGCAAAATGTGTTTTCATGTAAAGCCACTGTGGATCACAGTTCTGATTTGGACATTGCTAAATTGAAGAGTAAATTTAAGTCAGTTTTTCAGCCTGGAACGGGCGAAATTAAGGGTGTTAAGGCTCATATTGTCTTAAAGGAGGGGACAGTCCCTAAGTTTTGTAAGGCGAGACCAGTGCCTTTTGCGTTAAGGGAGAAAGTTGAGAGTGAGTTGGACCGCATGGTTCAAGAGGATGTTGCGTACAGAGTTACTAATTCACAGTGGAGCACTCCACTTGTGGTTGTCCCTAAGCCTAATGGTGTTAGGCTTTGTGCCGATATAAGATTACTCTTAATCAGTGTATTGAAATGGAACATTATCCGCTTCCACAGGCTCAAGATATTTTTGCAACTCTAGGCGGTTGCTCAGTTTTTAGCTGCCTTGATCTTTCAAATGCGTATCAGCAATTGGCGGTAGCGGATGAATCGCAACATCTGTTGACCCTAGCTACCCATAAGGGTCTGTATCGTTTAAAAAGGCTACCATATGGTTTGTCTTCAGCTCCTGCAATTTTTCAGTCAGCCATCGACCAAATTTTAACAGGTCTTCCAGGAACGGTGGCGTACTTAGATGACGTCTTAGTGGCGGCTCGCTCTATGGAAGAGGGGCTTGCCCGTCTGGCGCAGGTGCTGCAACGCCTTGATGAGTTTGGTGTTCGAGTAAACCAACAAAAGTGTAAGTTTTTGCAATCTTCAATCGAGTATTTAGGACATGTGATTACTCGAGATGGTCTCCGTCCACAAGAAAGTTTGTTAACTGCGCTGCGTAAAGCGCCTGAGCCTAGTACTAAGGAAGAGTTACGAGCCTATATTGGTCTAATAAATTATTATCATGCATTTATACCTAACCTGTCTGCTAGAATAAGCTGTTTTTATGACTTATTACATAAGGATCATCCATGGGTGTGGTCGGAGGTGTGTTCTAAGACTTTTCAGGAGAGTAAATCATGGGTGTTGGACTCAAGTTTGTTAGTTCACTATGATGTTAAAAAGCCCATAGTTCTGACGTGTGATGCGAGTCCCAGAGGGGTGGCTGCTGTTCTATCTCATCTTATCGATGGTCAGGAAAGGCCAATTGCCTTCGCATCGAAAACGCTAAGTTCCAGTGAACGGAATTATTCTCAGTTACATCGGGAGGCTCTGGCTTTGATCTTTGGAGTCAAAAAGTTTCATAAGTATATATATGGAAGACACTGTATTCTACAGACTGATCATCAGCCGTTGACGGCTATTTTTGGCTCTAAAAAGGGCGTTCCTAGTATGGCGGCAGCTAGGCTGCAGAGATGGGCCTTGATTCTATCAGCATATGATTTGGAGGTTAGGTACCGGAAGGGAGTGGATGTCCCTCACGCTGATGCGTTGTCTAGGTTACCCTTAGCAGAAGCGGAACCTATAGAGCTGGATGCTAATTTTGTTTCACATGTAGATGTGTGTACAGAAGTGATGAACAATTTCTGTGTTGTCAAGGACATTGCACCTATTACTGCCTTGCATATAGGTAAAATGACGGATAAGGATCCGATTCTTTCGAAGGTCCGAGATTTTGTGATGTACGGCTGGACGAGCTCGGTTGAGCCAGAACTAGCTATTTTTCTAAGGAAGAAGGACGAGTTGTCCGTGGAACAAGGTTGTTTGCTGTGGGGTTCTCGTGTAGTGATTCCAAAGAAACTGTATTCATCTGTGCTTCAAATGTTGCATGATCAACACCCGGGAGTTACACGCATGAAGATGCTGGCGAGAAGTTATGTCTGGTGGCCAGGCATGGAGAAGTCGATTGAAGACGTGGTGGCCTCTTGTTCT
The DNA here is from genome assembly GCF_028750875.1 of Macrosteles quadrilineatus. NCBI lineage: Eukaryota > Metazoa > Arthropoda > Insecta > Hemiptera > Cicadellidae > Macrosteles > Macrosteles quadrilineatus. The sequence goes on along the minus strand of NW_026542770.1, from coordinate 212,070 downwards.
GCGTGTCAGTTAACTAGGAATTCGGTACCTAAAGTACCGTTGCAGCAATGGCCTACAACATCAACTCGATGGCAGAGGATACACATTGACTTTGCGGAGGATCCAGAGTCGAGACAGCAACTTTTAGTTTTGATTGACACATACTCTAAATGGTTAGAGGTATTTATCATGAGTTCCATGAATTCTTCCAAGGTTATCGAGAAACTCCGTACCTTGTTTTCATCGTATGGATTGCCTGTTGAACTGGTGTCGGACAACGGAAGATCTTTTACTAGTCAAGAGTTCAAGACCTTTTTGCATAACAACAATGTGAAGTTCACATTAACTCCCCCGTATCATGCGGCTTCAAATGGATCTGCAGAGAGAAGTGTTCAGGAGGTCAAGAAAAACCTTTTGCGTCAAGTGATCGAGGAACATCAGCGTTCTCAGCGTACCACTCTTCAAATGAAATTAGATAATTTCTTGTTTGCGTACCGCAACACTCCAAATACAGTTACTGGCTTAACCCCTGCAGAAATGTTCCTGTCTTGGAAGCCTCGTACTCAGTTGGTTATGTTAAAACCCAATCTCCAGTCATCCATTGATCAAAAACACAGGGAACAAAAAGATGCAGCTGATAGGCTTAGGGGAAGAAGCAGATTTTTCTCAGAAGGTCAGGCAGTCTATGTCAAAACTGTCCGAAATGAAAAGATATCTTGGGTTCCTGGCAAAATAATTCTAAAGAGAAGTCCGGTCACCTATCTGGTGAGTGTTATTGGTGGAAAACCCCGATTTTGTCATGCGGATCACGTGAGAGCTCGGTATGCAGAAGAGGAGGAGATTTTTGTATCACCCAAGGACCCCGTTGTATCACCCCAAGTACCCAAGAATTCACCCCCGCCGGAGGATCGACCAACCAGTCCCATGATGATGTCACCTGTACCTAGGCCTACGACCAGTCCCAGGGAGAGCCTAGGGCAAGCCCAGTCTCAGCCAACTCCTGCGTCGCCGCTAGCACAGTGCAGCCCACCACCCTCGCTGAGGAAGTCTGCACGGACTGTGCGAAAGCCTCACAGGCTGGACTTGTAAAATTATTACTGAATAATGGGAAGAAGAAATTTTGGTTGCATTTTATTGAAAGTGAATTTATTTTATTTTGAAAGTTGAGTTAATTTTGAATTTATGATATTGACTTTTTTTTATGGGGAAGACGAGTGTAGTAGAAGTCATCATAGTTTCATATATGAACAGTTATAATTATTAGTAACGGAAGAGTTATTATGTTTTGCGGGGTGGCTGCACTGTGCACTGAGCCCTCAAGTGGGATGATTCGTCACGGCTCCTTCTTCTATGTCCAACAGCGATCGTAAGTGGTTCTTTATAATTACTGTCCACTTTTCTAGCGTAACGTTAGGTTACGACAGTATACAATGGTGCACAAGTGTGTACAAGGGTGTACAATCGTGTACAAGCTTGTACAAGTGTGTACAAGGGTGTACAGGTTTGTACAAGGTTGTACAAGTGTGTACAAGGGTGTACAAATGTGTACAAGGATGTAAAAATTTGTACAAGTGTGTACAAGTTTGTACAAGGTTGTACAAGTAAGTACAAGTTTGTACAAGAATGTACAAGTGTGTACAAGGTTTTACAATTGTGTAAAAGGTTGTACAAGTGTGTACAAGGTTGTACAAGCGTGTACAAGGTTGTACAAGTGTGTACAAGGTTGTACAAGTGTGTACAAGGTTGTACAAGTGTGTACAAGTTTGTTCAAGTGTGTACAAGTTTGTACAAGGTTGTACAAATGTGTACAAGGGTGTACAAAAGTGTACAAGGGTGTACAAGTGTGTACAAGCTTGTACAAGTGTGTACAAGCTTGTACAAAGGTTTACAGGTTTGTACAAGGTTGTACAAGTGTGTACAAGGGTGTACAAGTATGTACAAGAATGTACAAGTTTGTACAAGTGTGTACAAGGGTGTACAAGTATGTACAAGAATGTACAAGTTTGTACAAATGTGTACAAGGATGTACAAATGTGTACAAGGATGTAAAAGTTTGTACAAGTGTGTACAAGTTTGTACAAGGTTGTACAAGGTTGTACAAGTGTGTACAAGGTTGTACAAGTGTGTACAAGGTTGTACAAGTGTGTACAAGGTTGTACAAGTGTGTACAAGGTTGTACAAGTGTGTACAAGGGTGCACAAGTGTGTACAAGGGTGTACAATCGTGTACAAGCTTGTACAATCGTGTACATGCTTGTTTCAAGTTTGTACAAGGGTTTACAGGTTTGTACAAGGTTGTACAAGTGTGTACAAGGGTGTACAAGTATGTACAAGAATGTACAAGTTTGTACAAGTGTGTACAAGGGTGTACAAATGTGTACAAGGATGTAAAAGTTTGTACAAGTGTGTACAAGTTTGTACAAGGTTGTACAAGGTTGTACAAGTGTGTACAAGGTTGTACAAGTGTGTACAAGGTTATACAAGTGTGTACAAGTTTGTACAAGTGTGTACAAGTTTGTACAAGGTTGTACAAATGTGTACAAGGGTGTACAAAAGTGTACAAGGGTGCACAAGTTTGTACAAGGGTGTACAAGTGTGTACAAGGGTGTACAGGTTTGTACAAGGTTGTACAAGTGTTTACAAGGTTGTACAAGTGTGTACAAGGTTGCACAAGTGTGTACAAGAGTGTACAATCGTGTACAAGCTTGTACAAGTGTGTACAAGGGTGTACAGGTTTGTACAAGGTTGTACAAGTGTGTACAAGGTTTTACAATTGTGTACAAGGTTGTACAAGTGTGTACAAGGTTGTACAAGTGTGTACAAGTTTGTACAAGTGTGTACAAGCTTGTACAAGTGTGTACAAGGTTGTACAAGTGTGTACATGGTTGTTCAAGTGTGTACATGTTTGTACAAGTGTGTTTAAGTTTGTACAAGGTTGTACAAATGTGTACAAGGGTGTACAAAAGTGTACAAGGGTGCACAAGTTTGTACAAGGGTGTACAAGTGTGTACAAGCTTGTACAAGTGTGTACAAGGGTGTACAGGTTTGTACAAGGTTGTACAAATGTGTACAAGGATGTACAAGTATGTACAAGAATGTACAATTTTGTACAAGTGTGTACAAGTTTGTAAAAGGTTGTACAAGTGTGTACAAGGGTGAACAAGTGTGTACAAGGTTGTACAAGTGTGTACAAGCTTGTACAAGTGTGTACAAGGGTGTACAAGTGTGTACAAGGGTGTACAAGTGTGTACAAGGTTGTACAAGTTTTTACAAGGTTGTACAAGTGTGTACAAGGTTGTACAAGTGTGTACAAGGTTGTACAAGTGTGTACAAGGTTGTATAAGTGTGTACAAGGTTGAAAAAGTGTGTACAAGGTTGTACAAGTGTGTACAAGGTTGTACAAGTGTGTACACACTTGTACAAACTTTTACATCCTTGTACACATTTGTACACCCTTGTACACACTTGTACAAACTTGTACATTCTTGTACATACTTGTACACCCTTGTACACACTTGTACAACCTTGTACAAACCTGTAAACCCTTGTACAAACTTGAAACAAGCATGTACACGATTGTACAAGCTTGTACACGATTGTACACCCTTGTACACACTTGTGCACCCTTGTACACACTTGTACAACCTTGTACACACTTGTACAACCTTGTACACACTTGTACAACCTTGTACACACTTGTACAACCTTGTACACACTTGTACAACCTTGTACACATTTGTACAACCTTGTACACACTTGTACAACCTTGTACAACCTTGTACAAACTTGTACACACTTGTACAAACTTTTACATCCTTGTACACATTTGTACATCCTTGTACACACTTGTACAAACTTGTACATTCTTGTACATACTTGTACACCCTTGTACACACTTGTACAACCTTGTACATTCTTGTACATACTTGTACACCCTTGTACACACTTGTACAACCTTGTACAAACCTGTAAACCCTTGTACAAGCTTGTACACACTTGTACAAGCTTGTACACACTTGTACACCCTTGTACAAACTTGTGCACCCTTGTACACTTTTGTACACCCTTGTACACATTTGTACAACCTTGTACAAACTTGTACACACTTGAACAAACTTGTACACACTTGTACAACCTTGTACACACTTGTACAACCTTGTACACACTTGTACAACCTTGTACACGCTTGTACAACCTTGTACACACTTGTACAACCTTTTACACAATTGTAAAACCTTGTACACACTTGTACATTCTTGTACAAACTTGTACTTACTTGTACAACCTTGTACAAACTTGTACACACTTGTACAAACTTTTACATCCTTGTACACATTTGTACACCCTTGTACACACTTGTACAACCTTGTACAAACCTGTACACCCTTGTACACACTTGTACAAGCTTGTACACGATTGTACACCCTTGTACACACTTGTGCACCCTTGTATACATTTGTACAACCTTGTACAAACTTGTACACAATTGTACAAACTTGTACACACTTGTACAAACTTGTACACCCTTGTACACACTTGTACAACCTTGTACACACTTGTACAAACTTGTACACCCTTGTACACACTTGTACAACCTTGTACACACTTGTACAACCTTGTACACACTTGTACAACCTTGTACACAATTGTACAACCTTGTACAACCTTGTACACACTTGTACAACCTTGTACACACTTGTACAACCTTGTACAACCTTGTACACACGTGTACAACCTTGTACACACTTGTACAACCTTGTACACACTTGTACAACCTTGTAAAAACTTGTACAACCTTGTACACACTTGTACACCCTTGTACACACTTGTACACCCTTGTACACACTTGTACAAGCTTGTACACACTTGTACAAGCTTGTACACACTTGTACAACCTTTTACAAACTTGTACACACTTGTACAAAATTGTACATTCTTGTACATACTTGTACATCCTTGTACACATTTGTACAACCTAGTACAAACCTGTACACCATTGTACACACTTGTACAAGCTTGTACACACTTGTACACCCTTGTACAAACTTGTGCACCCTTGTACACTTTTGTACACCCTTGTACACATTTGTACAACCTTGTACAAACTTAACACACTTGTACAAACATGTACACACTTGAACAACCATGTACACACTTGTACAACCTTGTACACACTTGTACAAGCTTGTACACACTTGTACAACCTTGTACGCACTTGTACAACCTTGTACACAATTGTAAAACCTTGTACACACTTGTACAACCTTGTACAAACCTGTACACCCTTGTACACACTTGTACAAGCTTGTACACGATTGTACACTCTTGTACACACTTGTGCAACCTTGTACACACTTGTGCAACCTTGTACACACTTGTACAACCTTGTAAACACTTGTACAACCTTGTACACACTTGTTCAAGCTTGTACACACTTGTACAACCTTGTACAAACCTGTACACCCTTGTACACACTTGTACACCCTTGTACAAACTTGTGCACCCTTGTACACTTTTGTACACCCTTGTACACATTTGTACAACCTTGTACAAACTTGTACACACTTGTACAAACTTGTACACACTTGTACAACCTTGTACACACTTGTACATCCTTGTACACACTTGTACAAACCTTGTACACACTTGTACAACCTTGTACACAATTGTAAAACATTGTACACACTTAAACAACCTTGTACAAACTTGTACACACTTGTATAAACTTTTACATCCTTGTACACATTTGTACACCCTTGTACACACTTGTACAACCTTGTACAAACCTGTAAACTCTTGTACACACTTGTACAAGCTTGTACACGATTGTACACCATTGTACACACTTGTGAACCCTTGTACACACTTGTACAACCTTGTACACACTTGTACAACCTTGTACACACTTGTAACACCTTGTACACACTTGTACAACCTTGTACACACTTGTACAACCTTGTACACACTTGTACAACCTTGTACAACCTACTACAAACTTGTACACACTTGTACAAACTTTTACATCCTTGTACACATTTGTACACCCTTGTACACACTTGTACAAACTTGTACATTCTTGTACATACTTGTACACCCTTGTACACACTTGTACAAACTTGTACATTCTTGTACATACTTGTACACCCTTGTACACACTTGTACAACCTTGTACAAACCTGTAAACCCTTGTACAAGCTTGTACACACTTGTACAAACTTGTACACACTTGTACACCCTTGTACAAACTTGTGCACCCTTGTACACTTTTGTACACCCTTGTACACATTTGTACAACCTTGTACAAACTTGTACACACTTGAACAAACTTGTACACACTTGTACAACCTTGTACACACTTGTACAACCTTGTACACACTTGTACAACCTTGTACACACTTGTACAAGCTTGTACACACTTGTACAACCTTGTACACACTTGTACAACCTAGTACACACTTGTACAACCTTTTACACAATTGTAAAACCTTGTACACACTTGTACATTCTTGTACAAACTTGTACTTACTTGTACAACCTTGTACAAACTTGTACACACTTGTACAAACTTTTACATCCTTGTACACATTTGTACACCCTTGTACACACTTGTACAACCTTGTTTAAACCTGTACACCCTTGTACACACTTGTACAAGCTTGTACACGATTGTACACCCTTGTACACACTTGTGCACCCTTGTACACACTTGCACACCCTTGTACACACTTGTACAACCTTTTACAAACTTGTACACACTTGTACAAACTTGAACATTCTTGTAAATACTTGTACACCCTTGTAAACACTTGTACAACCTTGTACAAACTTGTACACACTTGTATACACTTGTACAAGCTTGTACACACTTGTACAAGCTTGTACACACTTGTACACCCTTGTACAAACTTGTGCACCCTTGTACACACTTGTACAACCTTGTACACAATTGTACAACCTTGTACAACCATGTACACACTTGTACAACTTTGTACACACTTGTACAACCTTGTACACACTTGTACACCTTTGTACACACTTGTACAACCTTGTACACTATGATACAACCTTGTACACACTTGTACAACCTTGTACACACTTGTACAACCTTGTACACACTTGTACAACCTTTTACAAACTTGTACACACTTGTACAAACTTGTACATTCTTTTGTACACCCTTGTAAACACTTGTACAACCTTGTACAAACCTGTACACCCTTGTACACACTTGTACAAGCTTGTACACACTTGTACAAGCTTGTACACACTTGTACACCCTTGTACAAACTTGTGCACCCTTGTACACTTTTGTACACCCTTGTATACATTGGTACAACCTTGTACAAACTTGTACACACTTGTACAAACTTGTACACACTTGTACAAACTTGTACACCCTTGTACACACTTGTACAACCTTGTACACACTTGTACAACCTTGTACACAATTGTACAACCTTGTACAACCATGTACACACTTGTACAACCTTGTACACACTTGTACAACCTTGTACACGCTTGTACACCTTTGTACACACTTATACAACCTTGTACACCTTTGTACACACTTATACAACCTTGTACACACTTGTACAACCTTGTACACACTTGTACAACCTTGAACACGTTTGTACAACCTTGTACACACTTGTACAACCTTGTACACACTTGTACAACCTTGTAAAAACTTGTACAAGCATGTACACGATTGTACACCCTTGTACACGATTGTACACCCTTGTACACACTTGTGCACCCTTGTACACACTTGTACAACCTTGTACACACTTGTACAACCTTGTACACACTTGTACAACCTTGTACACACTTGTACAAACTTGTACACACTTGTACAAACTTGTACACACTTGTACAACCTTGTACACACTTGTACAACCTTGTACACACTTGTACAACCTTTTACACAATTGTAAAACCTTGTACACACTTGTACATTCTTGTACAAACTTGTACTTACTTGTACAACCTTGTACAAACTTGTACACACTTGTACAAACTTTTACATCCTTGTACACATTTGTACACCCTTGTACACACTTGTACAACCTTGTACAAACCTGTACACCCTTGTACACACTTGTACAAGCTTGTACAAGATTGTACACCCTTGTACACACTTGTGCACACTTGTACACACTTGTACACCCTTGTATACACTTGTACAACCTTTTACAAACTTGTACACACTTGTACAAACTTGTACATTCTTGTGCATACTTGTACACCCTTGTAAACACTTGTACAACCTTGTACAAACCTGTACACCCTTGTACACACTTGTACAATCTTGTACACACTTGTACAAGCTTGTACACACTTGTACACCCTTGTACAAAATTGTGCACCCTTGTACACTTTTGTACACCCTTGTATACATTTGTACAACCTTGTACAAACTTGTACACAATTGTACAAACTTGTACACACTTGTACAAACTTGTACACCCTTGTACACACTTGTACAACCTTGTACACACTTGTACAACCTTGTACAAACCTGTACACCCTTGTACACACTTGTACAAGCTTGTACACGATTGTACACCCTTGTACACACTTGTGCACCCTTGTACACACTTGTACACCCTTGTACACACTTGTACAACCTTTTACAAACTTGTACACACTTGTACAAACTTGTACATTCTTGTACATACTTGTACACCCTTGTAAACACTTGTACAACCTTGTACACGATTGTACAACCTTGTACACACTTGTACACCTTTGTACACACTTGTTTAACCTTGTACACACTTGTACAACCTTGTACACACTTGTACAACCTTGTACAAACCTGTACACCCTTGTACACACTTGTACAAGCTTGTACACACTTGTACAAGCTTGTACACACTTGTACAAGCTTGTACACACTTGTACACCCTTGTACAAACTTGTGCACCCTTGTACACTTTTGTACACCCTTGTATACATTTTTACAACCTTGTACAAACTTGTACACAATTGTACAAACTTGTACACACTTGTACAAACTTGTACACCCTTGTACACACTTGTACAACCTTGTACACACTTGTACAACCTTGTACAAACCTGTACACCCTTGTACACACTTGTACAAGCTTGTACACGATTGTACACCCTTGTACACACTTGTGCACCCTTGTACACACTTGTACACCCTTGTACACACTTGTACAACCTTTTACAAACTTGTACACACTTGTACAAACTTTTACATTCTTGTACATACTTGTACACCCTTGTAAACACTTGTACAACCTTGTACACACTTGTACAACCTTGTACACACTTGTACACCTTTGTACACACTTGTTCAACCTTGTACACACTTGTACAACCTTGTACACACTTGTACAACCTTGTACACACTTGTACAACCTGGTACACACTTGTACACACTTGTACAAACTTGTACATTCTTGTACATACTTGTACTCCCTTGTAAACACTTGTACAACCTTGTACAAACCTGTACACCCTTGTACACACTTGTACAAGCTTGTACACACTTCTACAAGCTTGTACACACTTGTACACCCTTGTACAAACTTGTGCACCCTTGTACACTTTTGTACACCCTTGTATACATTTGTACAACCTTGTACAAACTTGTACACACTTGTACAAACTTGTACACACTTGTACAAACTTGTACACCCTTGTACACACTTGTACAACCTTGTACACACTTGTACAACCTTATACACACTTGTGTCTAAGATGTCTTTTTATTTAGAGGGATGTCTTGTTTTTTAGAGGGTTGTCTTGTTTTTTAGAGGGTTTTCTTGTAATTTAGATGGGATGTCTTGTTATTTAGAGGGATGTCTTAATATTTAGCGGAATGTCTTGTTTATTAGAGGGATGTCTTGCTATTTAGAAGGATGTCTTTTTATTTGGAGGGATGTCTTGTTATTTAGAGGGATGTCTTAATATTTAGAGGGATGTCTTGTTATTTAGAGGAATGTCTTGTTATTTAAAAGGGATGTCTTGTTATTTAGAGGGATGTCTTGTTATTTAGTGGGATGTCTTGTTATTTAGAGGGATGTCTTGTTATTTAGAGAGATGTCTTGTTATTTAAAGGGATGTCTTAATATTTAGAGGGATGTCTTGTTATTTAGAGGGATGTCTTAATATTTAGAGGGATGTCTTGTTATTTGAAGGGATGTCTTAATATTTAGAGGGATGTCTTGTTATTTAGAGGGATGTCTTGTTATTTAGAGGGATGTCTTGTTTTTTAAAGGGTTGTCTTGTTATTTGGAGGGATGTCTTAATATTTAGAGTGATGTCTTGTTATTTAGAGGGATGTCTTGTTATTTAGAGGGATGTCTTGTTTTTTAGAGGGTTGCCTTGTTATTTGGAGGGATGTCTTGTTTTTTAGATGGTTGTCTTGTAATTTAGATGGGATGTCTTGTTATTTAGAGAGATGTCTTGTTATTTACAGGTATGTCTTGTTATTTAGAGGGATGTCTTAATATTTAGAGGAATGTCTTGTTATATAGATGGATGTCTTGTTATTTAGAGGAATGTCTTGATATTTAGAGGGATGTCTTGTTTTTTAGAGAGATGTCTTGTTATTTAAAGGGTTTTTTTTGTTTTTTAGAGGGTTGTCTTGTTATTTGGAGGGATGTCTTGTTATTTAGATTGATGTCTTAATATTTAGAGGGATGTCTTGTTTTTTAGAGGGATGTCTTGTTATTTAGAGGGATGTCTTGTTATTTAGAGGGATGTCTTGTTATTTAGAGGGATGTCTTGTTATTTGAAGGGATGTCTTAATATTTAGAGAGATGTCTTGTTTTTTAGAGGGATGTCTTGTTATTTAGAGGGATGTCTTGTTATTTAGAGGGATGTCTTCATATTTGGAGGGATGACTTTTTATTTAGAGGGATGTCTTGTTATTTAGAGGGATGTCTTGTTATTTAGAGGGATGTCTTGTTATTTGAAGGGATGTCTTAATATTTAGAGGGATGTCTTGCTTTTTTGAGGGATTTCTTGTTATTTGGAGGGATGTCTTGTTATTTAGAGGGATGTCTTGTTATTTAGAGGAATGTCTTGTTATTTAAAAGGGATGTCTTGTTATTTAGAGGGATGTCTTGTTTTTTAGTGAGATGTCTTGTTATTTAGAGGGATGTCTTAATATTTAGAGGGATGTCTTGTTTTTTGAGGGTTGTCTTAATATTTAGAGGGATGTCTTGTTATTTAGAGGGATGTCTTGTTATTTAGAGAGATGTCTTGTTATTTAAAGGGATGTCTTAATATTTAGAGGGATGTCTTGTTATTTAGAGGGATGTCTTAATATTTAGAGGGATGTCTTGTTATTTGAAGGGATGTCTTAATATTTAGAGGGATGTCTTGTTATTTAGAGGGATGTCTTGTTATTTAGAGGGATGTCTTGTTTTTTAAAGTGTTGTCTTGTTATTTGGAGGGATGTCTTAATATTTAGAGTGATGTCTTGTTATTTAGAGGGATGTCTTGTTATTTAGAGGGATGTCTTGTTTTTTAGAGGGTTGCCTTGTTATTTGGAGGGATGTCTTGTTTTTTAGAGGGTTGTCTTGTAATTTAGATGGGATGTCTTGTTATTTAGAGAGATGTCTTGTTATTTACAGGTATGTCTTGTTATTTAGAGGGATGTCTTAATATTTAGAGGAATGTCTTGTTATATAGATGGATGTCTTGTTATTTAGAGGGATGTCTTGATATTTAGAGGGATGTCTTGTTTTTTAGAGAGATGTCTTGTTATTTAAAGGGTTTTTTTTGTTTTTTAGAGGGTTGTCTTGTTATTTGGAGGGATGTCTTGTTATTTAGATTGATGTCTTAATATTTAGAGGGATGTCTTGTTTTTTAGAGGGATGTCTTGTTATTTAGAGGGATGTCTTGTTTTTTAGAGGGATGTCTTGTTATTTAGAGGGATGTCTTGTTATTTAGAGGGATGTCTTCATATTTGGAGGGATGTCTTGTTATTTAGAGGGATGTCTTGTTATTTTGAGGGATGCTTGTTATTAAGAGGGATGTCTTATAATTTAGAGGGATGTTTCGTTATTTGGAGGTATGACTTTTTATTTAGAGGGATGTCTTGTTATTTAGAGGGATGTCTTGTTATTTAGAGGGATGTCTTGTTATTTGAAGGGATGTCTTAATATTTAGAGGGATGTCTTGCTTTTTTGAGGGATTTCTTGTTATTTGGAGGGATGTCTTGTTATTTAGAGGGATGTCTTGTTATTTAGAGGAATGTCTTGTTATTTAAAAGGGATGTCTTGTTATTTAGAGGGATGTCTTGTTTTTTAGTGAGATGTCTTGTTATTTAGAGATATGTCTTGTTATTTAGAGAGATGTCTTGTTATTTAAAGGGATGTCTTAATATTTAGAGGGATGTCTTGTTATTTAGAGGGATGTCTTAATATTTAGAGGGATGTCTTGTTTTTTGAGGGTTGTCTTAATATTTAGAGGGATGTCTTGTTATTTAGAGGGATGTCTTGTTATTTAGAGAGATGTCTTGTTATTTAAAGGGATGTCTTAATATTTAGAGGGATGTCTTGTTATTTAGAGGGATGTCTTAATATTTAGAGGGATGTCTTGTTATTTGAAGGGATGTCTTAATATTTAGAGGGATGTCTTGTTATTTAGAGGGATGTCTTGTTATTTAGAGGGATGTCTTGTTTTTTAAAGGGTTGTCTTGTTATTTGGAGGGATGTCTTAATATTTAGAGGGATGTCTTGGTATTTAGAGGGATGTCTTGTTATTTAGAGGGATGTCTTGTTATTTAGAGGGATGTCTTCTTATTTGGAGGGAAGTCTTGTTATTTGGAGGAATGTCTTGTTATTTAGAGGGATATCTTGTTATTTGGAGGGATGTCTTGTTATTTAGAGGGATGTCTTGCTATTTAGAGGGATGTCTTTTTATTTGGAGGGATGTCTTGTTATTTAGAGGGATGTCTTGTTATTTAGAGGAATGTCTTGTTATTTAAAAGGGATGTCTTGTTATTTAGAGGGACGTCTTGTTATTTAGTGGGATGTCTTGTTATTTAGAGGGATGTCTTGTTATTTAGAGAGATGTCTTGTTATTTAAAGGGATGTCTTAATATTTAGAGGGATGTCTTGTTATTTAGAGGGATGTCTTGTTATTTAGAGGGATGTCTTGTTATTTGGAGGGATGTCTTAATATTTAGAGAGATGTCTTGTTATTTAGAGGGATGTCTTGTTATTTAGAGGGATGTCTTGTTTTTTAGAGGGTTGTCTTGTAATTTAGATGGGATGTCTTGTTATTTAGAGGGATGTCTTGTTATTTGGAGAGATGTCTTTTTATTTAGAGGGATGTCTTGTTTTTTAGAGGGTTGTCTTGTTATTTGGAGGGATGTCTTGTTTTTTAGGGGGTTGTCTTGTAATTTAGATGGGATGTCTTGTTATTTAGAGGGATGTCTTAATATTTAGCGGAATGTCTTGTTTATTAGAGGGATGTCTTGCTATTTAGAGGGATGTCTTTTTATTTGGAGGGATGTCTTGTTATTTAGAGGGATGTCTTGTTATTTAGAGGAATGTCTTGTTATTTAAAAGGGATGTCTTGTTATTTAGAGGGATGTCTTGTTATTTAGTGGGATGTCTTGTTATTTAGAGGGATGTCTTGTTATTTAGAGAGATGTCTTGTTATTTAAAGGGATGTCTTAATATTTAGAGGGATGTCTTAATATTTAGCGGAATGTCTTGTTTATTAGAGGGATGTCTTGCTATTTAGAGGGATGTATTTTTATTTAAAGGGATGTCTTGTTATTTAGAGGGATGTCTTGTTATTTAGAGGAATGTCTTGTTATTTAAAAGGGATGTCTTGTTATTTAGAGGGATGTCTTGTTATTTAGTGGGATGTCTTGTTATTTAGAGGGATGTCTTGTTATTTAGAGAGATGTCTTGTTATTTAAAGGGATGTCTTAATATTTAGAGGGATGTCTTGTTATTTAGAGGGATGTCTTAATATTTAGAGGGATGTCTTGTTATTTGAAGGGATGTCTTAATATTTAGAGGGATGTCTTGTTATTTAGAGGGATGTCTTGTTATTTAGAGGGATGTCTTGTTATTTAGAGGGATGTCTTGTTTTTTAAAGGGTTGTCTTGTTATTTGGAGGGATGTCTTAATATTTAGAGGGATGTCTTGGTATTTAGAGGGATGTCTTGTTATTTAGAGGAATGTCTTAATATTTAGCGGAATGTCATAAGGGATGTCTTGTTTTTTAGAGGGTTGTCTTGTAATTTAGATGGGATGTCTTGTTATTTAGAGGGATGTCTTGTTATTTACAGGTATGTCTTGTTATTTAGAGGGATGTCTTAATATTTAGAGGAATGTCTTGTTATATAGATGGATGTCTTGTTATTTAGAGGGATGTCTTGATATTTAGAGGGATGTCTTGTTTTTTAGAGAGATGTCTTGTTATTTAGAGGGTTTTTTTGTTTTTTAGAGGGTTGTCTTGTTATTTGGAGGGATGTCTTGTTATTTAAATTGATGTCTTAATATTTAGAGGGATGTCTTTTTATTTGGAGGGATGTCTTGTTATTTAGAGGGATGTCTTGTTATTTAGAGGAATGTCTTGTTATTTAAAAGGGATGTCTTGTTATTTAGAGGGATGTCTTGTTATTTAGAGGGATGTCTTGTTATTTAGAGGGATGTCTTGTTATTTAGAGGGATGTCTTGTTATTTAGAGGGATGTCTTGTTATTTGAAGGGATGTCTTAATATTTAGAGAGATGTCTTGTTATTTAGAGGGATGTCTTGTTATTTAGAGGGATGTCTTCATATTTGGAGGGATGTCTTCATATTTGGAGGGATGTCTTGTTATTTAGAGGGATGTCTTGTTATTTGGAGGGATGCTTGTTATTAAGAGGGATGTCTTATAATTTAGAGGGATGTCTTGTTATTTGGAGGTATGTCTTGTTATTTAGAGGGATGTCTTGTTATTTAGAGGGATGTCTTGGTATTTGGAGGGATGTCTAGTTATTTAGAGGGATGTCTTTTTATTTAGAGGGATGTCTTGTTATTTAGAGGGATGTCTTGGTATTTGGAGGGATGTCTAGTTATTTAGAGGGATGTCTTTTTATTTAGAGGGATGTCTTGTTATTTAGAGGGATGTCTTGTTATTTAGAGGGATGTCTTGTTATTTGAAGGGATGTCTTAATATTTAGAGGGATGTCTTGCTATTTTGAGGGATTTCTTGTTATTTGGAGGGATGTCTTGTTATTTAGAGGGATGTCTTGTTATTTAGAGGAATGTCTTGTTATTTAAAAGGGATGTCTTGTTATTTAGAGGGATGTCTTGTTATTTAGTGGGATGTCTTGTTATTTAGAGGGATGTCTTGTTATTTAGAGAGATGTCTTGTTATTTAAAGGGATGTCTTAATATTTAGAGGGATGTCTTGTTATTTAGAGGGATGTCTTAATATTTAGAGGGATGTCTTGTTATTTGGAGGGATGTCTTAATATTTTGAGGGATGTCTTGTTATTTAGAGGGATGTCTTGTTATTTTGAGAGATGTCTTGTTATTTAAAGGGATGTCTTAATATTTAGAGGGATGTCTTGTTATTTAGAGGGATGTCTTAATATTTAGAGGGATGTCTTGTTATTTGAAGGGATGTCTTAATATTTAGAGGGATGTCTTGTTATTTAGAGGGATGTCTTGTTATTTAGAGGGATGTCTTGTTTTTTAAAGGGTAGTCTTTTTATTTGGAGGGATGTCTTAATATTTAGAGGGATGTCTTGTTATTTAGAGGGATGTCTTGTTATTTAGAAGGATGTCTTCTTATTTGGAGGGAAGTCTTGTTATTTGGAGGAATGTCTTGTTATTTAGAGGGATATCTTGTTATTTGGAGGGATGTCTTGTTATTTAGAGGGATGTCTTGCTATTTAGAGGGATGTCTTTTTATTTGGAGGGATGTCTTGTTATTTAGAGGGATGTCTTGTTATTTAGAGGAATGTCTTGTTATTTAAAAGGGATGTCTTGTTATTTAGAGGGACGTCTTGTTATTTAGTGGGATGTCTTGTTATTTAGAGGGATGTCTTGTTATTTAGAGGGATGTCTTGTTATTTAAAGGGATGTCTTAATATTTAGAGGGATGTCTTGTTATTTAGAGGGATGTCTTAATATTTAGAGGGATGTCTTGTTATTTGGAGGGATGTCTTAATATTTAGAGGGATGTCTTGTTACTTAGAGGGATGTCTTGTTATTTAGAGGGATGTCTTGTTTTTTAAAGGGTTTTCTTGTTATTTGGAGGGATGTCTTAATATTTAGAGGGATGTCTTGGTATTTGGAGGGATGTCTTGTTATTTAGAGGGATGTCTTAATATTTAGCGGAATGTCTAGTTTATTAGAGGGATGTCTTGTTATTTAGAGGGATGTCTTGTTATTTAGAGGGATGTCTTAATATTTGGAGGGATGTCTTGTTATTTAGAGGGATGTCTTAATATTTAGAGGGATGTCTTGTTTTTTAGTGGGATGTCTTGTTATTTAGAGGGATGTCTTGTTATTTGGAGAGATGTCTTTTTATTTAGAGGGATGTCTTGTTTTTTAGAGGGTTGTCTTGTTATTTGGAGGGATGTCTTGTTTTTTCGAGGGTTGTCTTGTAATTTAGATGGGATGTCTTGTTATTTAGAGGGATGTCTTAATATTTAGCGGAATGTCTTGTTTATTAGAGGGATGTCTTGCTATTTAGAGGGATGTCTTTTTATTTGGAGGGATGTCTTGTTATTTAGAGGGATGTCTTGTTATTTAGAGGAATGTCTTGTTATTTAAAAGGGATGTCTTGTTATTTAGAGGGATGTCTTGTTATTTAGTAGGATGTCTTGTTATTTAGAGGGATGTCTTGTTATTTAGAGAGATGTCTTGTTATTTAAAGGGATGTCTTAATATTTAGAGGGATGTCTTGTCATTTAGAGGGATGTCTTAATATTTAGCGGAATGTCTTGTTTATTAGAGGGATGTCTTGCTATTTAGAGGGATGTCTTTTTATTTGGAGGGATGTCTTGTTATTTAGAGGGATGTCTTGTTATTTAGAGGAATGTCTTGTTATTTAAAAGGGATGTCTTGTTATTTAGAGGGATGTCTTGTTATTTAGTGGGATGTCTTGTTATTTAGAGGGATGTCTTGTTATTTAGAGAGATGTCTTGTTATTTAAAGGGATGTCTTAATATTTAGAGGGATGTCTTGTTATTTAGAGGGATGTCTTAATATTTAGAGGGATGTCTTGTTATTTGAAGGGATGTCTTAATATTTAGAGGGATGTCTTGTTATTTAGAGGGATGTCTTGTTATTTAGAGGGATGTCTTGTTTTTTAAAGGGTTGTCTTGTTATTTGGAGGGATGTCTTAATATTTAGAGGGATGTCTTGGTATTTAGAGGGATGTCTTGTTATTTAGAGGGATGTCTTAATATTTAGCGGAATGTCTAGTTTATTAGAGGGATGTCTTGTTATTTAGAGGGATGTCTTGTTATTTAGAGGGATGTCTTGTTTTTTAGAGGGTTGTCTTGTTATTTGGAGGGATGTCTTGTTTTTTAGAGGGTTGTGTTGTAATTTAGATGGGATGTCTTGTTATTTAGAGGGATGTCTTGTTATTTACAGGTATGTCTTGTTATTTAGAGGGATGTCTTAATATTTAGAGGAATGTCTTGTTATATAGATGGATGTCTTGTTATTTAGAGGGATGTCTTGATATTTAGAGGGATGTCTTGTTTTTTAGAGAGATGTCTTGTTATTTAGAGGGTTTTTTTGTTTTTTAGAGGGTTGTCTTGTTATTTGGAGGGATGTCTTGTTATTTAGATTGATGTCTTAATTTTTAGAGGGATGTCTTGTTTTTTAGAGGGATGTCTTGTTATTTAGAGGGATGTCTTGTTATTTAGAGGGATGTCTTGTTATTTAGAGGGATGTCTTGTTATTTAGAGGGATGTCTTGTTATTTGAAGGGATGTCTTAATATTTAGAGAGATGTCTTGTTATTTAGAGGGATGTCTTGTTATTTAGTGGGATGTCTTGTTATTTAGAGGGATGTCTTCATATTTGGAGGGATGTCTTGTTATTTAGAGGGATGTCTTGTTATTTAGAGGGATGTCTTAATATTTAGCGGAATGTCTAGTTTATTAGAGGGATGTCTTGTTATTTAGAGGGATGTCTTGTTATTTAGAGGGATGTCTTAATATTTGGAGGGATGTCTTGTTATTTAGAGGGATGTCTTAATATTTAGAGGGATGTCTTGTTTTTTAGTGGGATGTCTTGTTATTTAGAGGGATGTCTTGTTATTTGGAGAGATGTCTTTTTATTTAGAGGGATGTCTTGTTTTTTAGAGGGTTGTCTTCTTATTTGGAGGGAAGTCTTGTTATTTGGAGGAATGTCTTGTTATTTAGAGGGATATCTTGTTTTTTGGAGGGATGTCTTGTTATTTAGAGGGATGTCTTGCTATTTAGAGGGATGTCTTTTTATTTGGAGGGATGTCTTGTTATTTAGAGGGATGTCTTGTTATTGAGAGGAATGTCTTGTTATTTAAAAGGGATGTCTTGTTATTTAGAGGGACGTCTTGTTATTTAGTGGGATGTCTTGTTATTTAGAGGGATGTCTTGTTATTTAGAGAGATGTCTTGTTATTTAAAGGGATGTCTTAATATTTAGAGGGATGTCTTGTTATTTAGAGGGATGTCTTAATATTTAGAGGGATGTCTTGTTATTTGGAGGGATGTCTTAATATTTAGAGGGATGTCTTGTTATTTAGAGGGATGTCTTGTTATTTAGAGGGATGTCTTGTTTTTTAAAGGGTTGTCTTGTTATTTGGAGGGATGTCTTAATATTTAGAGGGATGTCTTGGTATTTGGAGGGATGTCTTGTTATTTAGAGGGATGTCTTAATATTTAGCGGAATGTCTAGTTTATTAGAGGGATGTCTTGTTATTTAGAGGGATGTCTTGTTATTTAGAGGGATGTCTTGTTATTTAGAGGGATGTCTTGTTATTTAGAGGGATGTCTTAATATTTGGAGGGATGTCTTGTTATTTAGAGGGATGTCTTATTTGTACAACCTTGTACAAACTTGTACACACTTGTACAAACTTGTACACACTTGTACAACCTTGTACACACTTGTACAACCTTGTACACACTTGTACAACCTCGTACACACTTGTACAACCTTGTACACACTTGTACAACCTTGTACACAATTGTAAAACCTTGTACACACTTGTACAACCTTGTACACACTTGTACACCCTTGTACACACTTGTACAAAATTTTACATTCTTGTACATACTTGTACACCCTTGTACACACTTGTACAACCTTGTACAAACCTGTACAACACAAACCCTTGTACACTTCTTGTACACCCTTTTACAAACATGTACACACTTGAACAACCTTGTACACACTTGTACAACCTTGTACACACTTGTACAAGCTTGAACACACTTGTACAACCTTGTACACACTTGTACAACCTTGTACACACTTGTACAAGCTTACACACACTTGTACAACCTTGTACACACTTGTACAACCTTTTACACAATTGTAAAACCTTGTACACACTTGTACATTCTTGTACAAACTTGTACTTACTTGTACAACCTTGTACAAACTTGTACACACCTGTACAAACTTTTACATCCTTGTATACATTTGTACACCCTTGTACACACTTGCACAACCTTGTACAAACCTGTACACCCTTGTACACACTTGTACAAGCTTGTACACGATTGTACACCCTTGTACACACTTGTGCACCCTTGTACACACTTGTACACCCTTGTACACACATGTACAACCTTTTACAAACTTGTACACACTTGTACAAACTTGTACATTCTTGTACATATTTGTACACCCTTGTAAACACTTGTACAAAATTGTACAAACCTGTACACCCTTGTACACACTTGTACAAGCTTGTACACACTTGTACAAGCTTGTACACACTTGTACACCCTTGTACAAACTTGTGCACCCTTGTACACTTTTGTACACCCTTGTATACATTTGTACAAACTTTTACAAACTTGTACACACTTGTACAAACTTGTACAAACTTGTACACACTTGTACAAACTTGTACACCCTTGTACACACTTGTACAACCTTGTACACACTTGTGCAACCCTGTACACACTTGTACAACCTTGTACACACTTTTACAACCTTGTACACACTTGTTCAAGCTTGTACACACTTGTACAACCTTGTACACACTTGTACACCCTTGTACACACTTGTACAACCTTTTACAAACTTGTACACACTTGTACAAAATTGTACATTCTTGTACATACTTGTACACCCTTGTACACACTTGTACAACCTTGTACAAACCTGTACACCCTTGTACACACTTGTACAAGCTTGTACACACTTGTACAAGCTTGTACACACTTGTACAAGCTTGTACACACTTGTACACCCTTGTACAAACTTGTGCACCCTTGTACACCTTTGTACACCCTTGTACACATTTGTACAACCTTGTACAAACTTGTACACACTTGTACAAACTTGTACACACTTGTACAAATTTGTGTACACTTGTACAACCTTGTACACACTTGTACAACCTTGTACACACTTGTACAACCTTGTACACACTTGTACAACCTTGTACACACTTGTACAACCTCGTACACACTTGTACAACCTTGTACACACTTGTACAACCTTGTACACAATTGTAAAACCTTGTACACACTTGTACAACCTTGTACACACTTGTACACCCTTGGACACACTTGTACAAAATTTTACATTCTTGTACATACTTGTACACCCTTGTACACACTTGTACAACCTTGTACACACTTGTACAACCTTGTACACAATTGTAAAACCTTGTACACACTTGTACAACCTTGTACACACTTGTACACCCTTGTACACACTTGTACAAAATTTTACATTCTTGTACATACTTGTACACCCTTGTACACACTTGTACAACCTTGTACAAACCTGTACAACACAAACCCTTGTACACTTCTTGTACACCCTTTTACAAACATGTACACACTTGAACAACCTTGTACACACTTGTACAACCTTGTACACACTTGTACAAGCTTGTACACACTTGTACAACCTTGTACACACTTGTACAACCTTGTACACACTTGTACAAGCTTACACACACTTGTACAACCTTGTACACACTTGTACAACCTTTTACACAATTGTAAAACCTTGTACACACTTGTACATTCTTGTACAAACTTGTACTTACTTGTACAACCTTGTACAAACTTGTACACACTTGTACAAACTTTTACATCCTTGTATACATTTGTACACCCTTGTACACACTTGCACAACCTTGTACAAACCTGTACACCCTTGTACACACTTGTACAAGCTTGTACACGATTGTACACCCTTGTACACACTTGTGCACCCTTGTACACACTTGTACACCCTTGTACACACATGTACAACCTTTTACAAACTTGTACACACTTGTACAAACTTGTACATTCTTGTACATATTTGTACACCCTTGTAAACACTTGTACAAAATTGTACAAACCTGTACACCCTTGTACACACTTGTACAAGCTTGTACACACTTGTACAAGCTTGTACACACTTGTACACCCTTGTACAAACTTGTGCACCCTTGTA
Organism: Macrosteles quadrilineatus; assembly: GCF_028750875.1. Taxonomy (NCBI): domain Eukaryota; kingdom Metazoa; phylum Arthropoda; class Insecta; order Hemiptera; family Cicadellidae; genus Macrosteles; species Macrosteles quadrilineatus. The sequence goes on along the minus strand of NW_026542770.1, from coordinate 190,473 downwards.
CACTTTTGTACACCCTTGTATACATTTGTACAAACTTTTACAAACTTGTACACACTTGTACAAACTTGTACAAACTTGTACACACTTGTACAAACTTGTACACCCTTGTACACACTTGTACAACCTTGTACACACTTGTACAACCTTGTACAAACCTGTACACCCTTGTACACACTTGTACAAGCTTGTACACGATTGTACACTCTTGTACACACTTGTGCAACCCTGTACACACTTGTACAACCTTGTACACACTTTTACAACCTTGTACACACTTGTTCAAGCTTGTACACACTTGTACAACCTTGTACACACTTGTACACCCTTGTACACACTTGTACAACCTTTTACAAACTTGTACACACTTGTACAAAATTGTACATTCTTGTACATACTTGTACACCCTTGTACACACTTGTACAAGCTTGTACACACTTGTACAAGCTTGTACACACTTGTACACCCTTGTACAAACTTGTGCACCCTTGTACACTTTTGTACACCCTTGTACACACTTGTACACCCTTGTACAAACTTGTGCACCCTTGTACACCTTTGTACACCCTTGTACACATTTGTACAACCTTGTACAAACTTGTACACACTTGTACAAACTTGTACACACTTGTACAAATTTGTGTACACTTGTACAACCTTGTACACACTTGTACAACCTTGTACACACTTGTACAACCTTGTACACACTTGTACAACCTTGTACACACTTGTACAACCTCGTACACACTTGTACAACCTTGTACACACTTGTACAACCTTGTACACAATTGTAAAACCTTGTACACACTTGTACAACCTTGTACACACTTGTACACCCTTGGACACACTTGTACAAAATTTTACATTCTTGTACATACTTGTACACCCTTGTACACACTTGTACAACCTTGTACACACTTGTACAACCTTGTACACAATTGTAAAACCTTGTACACACTTGTACAACCTTGTACACACTTGTACACCCTTGTACACACTTGTACAAAATTTTACATTCTTGTACATACTTGTACACCCTTGTACACACTTGTACAACCTTGTACAAACCTGTACAACACAAACCCTTGTACACTTCTTGTACACCCTTTTACAAACATGTACACACTTGAACAACCTTGTACACACTTGTACAACCTTGTACACACTTGTACAAGCTTGTACACACTTGTACAACCTTGTACACACTTGTACAACCTTGTACACACTTGTACAAGCTTACACACACTTGTACAACCTTGTACACACTTGTACAACCTTTTACACAATTGTAAAACCTTGTACACACTTGTACATTCTTGTACAAACTTGTACTTACTTGTACAACCTTGTACAAACTTGTACACACTTGTACAAACTTTTACATCCTTGTATACATTTGTACACCCTTGTACACACTTGCACAACCTTGTACAAACCTGTACACCCTTGTACACACTTGTACAAGCTTGTACACGATTGTACACCCTTGTACACACTTGTGCACCCTTGTACACACTTGTACACCCTTGTACACACATGTACAACCTTTTACAAATTTGTACACACTTGTACAAACTTGTACATTCTTGTACATATTTGTACACCCTTGTAAACACTTGTACAAAATTGTACAAACCTGTACACCCTTGTACACACTTGTACAAGCTTGTACACACTTGTACAAGCTTGTACACACTTGTACAAGCTTGTACACACTTGTACACCCTTGTACAAACTTGTGCACCCTTGTACACTTTTGTACACCCTTGTATACATTTGTACAAACTTTTACAAACTTGTACACACTTGTACAAACTTGTACAAACTTGTACACACTTGTACAAACTTGTACACCCTTGTACACACTTGTACAACCTTGTACACACTTGTACAACCTTGTACAAACCTGTACACCCTTGTACACACTTGTACAAGCTTGTACACGATTGTACACTCTTGTACACACTTGTGCAACCTTGTACACACTTGTACAACCTTGTACACACTTTTACAACCTTGTACACACTTGTTCAAGCTTGTACACACTTGTACAACCTTGTACACACTTGTACACCCTTGTACACACTTGTACAACCTTTTACAAACTTGTACACACTTGTACAAAATTGTACATTCTTGTACATACTTGTACACCCTTGTACACACTTGTACAAGCTTGTACACACTTGTACAAGCTTGTACACACTTGTACACCCTTGTACAAACTTGTGCACCCTTGTACACTTTTGTACACCCTTGTACACATTTGTACAACCTTGTACAAACTTGTACACACTTGTACAAACTTGTACACACTTGTACAAACTTGTGTACACTTGTACAACCTTGTACACACTTGTACAACCTTGTACACACTTGTACAACCTTGTACACACTTGTACAACCTCGTACACACTTGTACAACCTTGTACACACTTGTACAACCTTGTACACAATTGTAAAACCTTGTACACACTTGTACAACCTTGTACACACTTGTACACCCTTGGACACACTTGTACAAAATTTTACATTCTTGTACATACTTGTACACCCTTGTACACACTTGTACAACCTTGTACAAACCTGTACACCCTTGTACACACTTGTGCACCCTTGAACACTTTTGTACACACTTGCACACATTTGTACAACCTTGTACAAACTTAAACACACTTGTACAAACATGTACACACTTGAACAACCTTGTACACACTTGTACAACCTTGTACACACTTGTACAAGCTTGTACACACTTGTACAACCTTGTACACACTTGTACAAGCTTGTACACACTTGTACAACCTTGTACACACTTGTACAACCTTGTACACACTTGTACAACCTTGTACACACTTGTACAAGCTTGTACACACTTGTACAACCTTGTACACACTTGTACAACCTTTTACACAATTGTAAAACCTTGTACACACTTGTACAAAATTTTACATTCTTGTACATACTTGTACACCCTTGTACACACTTGTACAACCTTGTACAAACCTGTACACCCTTGTACACACTTGTACAAGCTTGTACACGATTGTACACCCTTGTACACACTTGTGCACCCTTGTACACACTTGTACACCCTTGTACACACATGTACAACCTTTTACAAACTTGTACACACTTGTACAAACTTGTACATTCTTGTACATACTTGTACACCCTTGTAAACACTTGTACAAAATTGTACAAACCTGTACACCCTTGTACACACTTGTACAAGCTTGTACACACTTGTACAAGCTTGTACACACTTGTACACCCTTGTACAAACTTGTGCACCCTTGTACACTTTTGTACACCCTTGTATACATTTGTACAAACTTGTACAAACTTGTACACACTTGTACAAACTTGTACACACTTGTACAAACTTGTACACCCTTGTACACACTTGTACAACCTTGTACACACTTGTACAACCTTGTACAAACCTGTACACCCTTGTACACACTTGTACAAGCTTGTACACGATTGTACACTCTTGTACACACTTGTGCAACCTTGTACACACTTGTACAACCTTGTACACACTTGTACAACCTTGTACACACTTGTTCAAGCTTGTACACACTTGTACAACCTTGTACACACTTGTACACCCTTGTACACACTTGTACAACCTTTTACAAACTTGTACACACTTGTACAAAATTGTACATTCTTGTACATACTTGTACACCCTTGTACACACTTGTACAACCTTGTACAAACCTGTACACCCTTGTACACACTTGTACAACCTTGTACAAACCTGTACACCCTTGTACACACTTGTACAAGCTTGTACACACTTGTACACCCTTGTACAAACTTGTGCACCCTTGTACACTTTTGTACACCCTTGTACACATTTGTACAACCTTGTACAAACTTGTACACACTTGTACAAACTTGTACACACTTGTACAAACTTGTGTACACTTGTACAACCTTGTACACACTTGTACAACCTTGTACACACTTGTACAAGCTTGTACACACTTGTACAACCTTGTACACACTTGTACAACCTTTTACACAATTGTAAAACCTTGTACACACTTGTACAAAATTTTACATTCTTGTACATACTTGTACACCCTTGTACACACTTGTACAACCTTGTACAAACCTGTACACCCTTGTACACACTTGTACAAGCTTGTACACGATTGTACACCCTTGTACACACTTGTACAGACTTGTACACACTTGTACAACCTTGTACACACTTGTACAACCTCGTACACACTTGTACAACCTTGTACACACTTGTACAACCTTGTACACACTTGTACACCCTTGGACACACTTGTACAAAATTTTACATTCTTGTACATACTTGTACACCCTTGTACACACTTGTACAACCTTGTACACACTTGTACAACCTTGTACACAATTGTAAAACCTTGTACACACTTGTACAACCTTGTACACACTTGTACACCCTTGTACACACTTGTACAAAATTTTACATTCTTGTACATACTTGTACACCCTTGTACACACTTGTACAACCTTGTACAAACCTGTACAACACAAACCCTTGTACACTTCTTGTACACCCTTTTACAAACATGTACACACTTGAACAACCTTGTACACACTTGTACAACCTTGTACACACTTGTACAAGCTTGTACACACTTGTACAACCTTGTACACACTTGTACAACCTTGTACACACTTGTACAAGCTTACACACACTTGTACAACCTTGTACACACTTGTACAACCTTTTACACAATTGTAAAACCTTGTACACACTTGTACATTCTTGTACAAACTTGTACTTACTTGTACAACCTTGTACAAACTTGTACACACTTGTACAAACTTTTACATCCTTGTATACATTTGTACACCCTTGTACACACTTGCACAACCTTGTACAAACCTGTACACCCTTGTACACACTTGTACAAGCTTGTACACGATTGTACACCCTTGTACACACTTGTGCACCCTTGTACACACTTGTACACCCTTGTACACACATGTACAACCTTTTACAAACTTGTACACACTTGTACAAACTTGTACATTCTTGTACATATTTGTACACCCTTGTAAACACTTGTACAAAATTGTACAAACCTGTACACCCTTGTACACACTTGTACAAGCTTGTACACACTTGTACAAGCTTGTACACACTTGTACACCCTTGTACAAACTTGTGCACCCTTGTACACTTTTGTACACCCTTGTATACATTTGTACAAACTTTTACAAACTTGTACACACTTGTACAAACTTGTACAAACTTGTACACACTTGTACAAACTTGTACACCCTTGTACACACTTGTACAACCTTGTACACACTTGTACAACCTTGTACAAACCTGTACACCCTTGTACACACTTGTACAAGCTTGTACACGATTGTACACTCTTGTACACACTTGTGCAACCTTGTACACACTTGTACAACCTTGTACACACTTTTACAACCTTGTACACACTTGTTCAAGCTTGTACACACTTGTACAACCTTGTACACACTTGTACACCCTTGTACACACTTGTACAACCTTTTACAAACTTGTACACACTTGTACAAAATTGTACATTCTTGTACATACTTGTACACCCTTGTACACACTTGTACAAGCTTGTACACACTTGTACAAGCTTGTACACACTTGTACACCCTTGTACAAACTTGTGCACCCTTGTACACTTTTGTACACCCTTGTACACATTTGTACAACCTTGTACAAACTTGTACACACTTGTACAAACTTGTACACACTTGTACAAACTTGTGTACACTTGTACAACCTTGTACACACTTGTACAACCTTGTACACACTTGTACAACCTTGTACACACTTGTACAACCTCGTACACACTTGTACAACCTTGTACACACTTGTACAACCTTGTACACAATTGTAAAACCTTGTACACACTTGTACAACCTTGTACACACTTGTACACCCTTGGACACACTTGTACAAAATTTTACATTCTTGTACATACTTGTACACCCTTGTACACACTTGTACAACCTTGTACAAACCTGTACACCCTTGTACACACTTGTGCACCCTTGAACACTTTTGTACACACTTGCACACATTTGTACAACCTTGTACAAACTTAAACACACTTGTACAAACATGTACACACTTGAACAACCTTGTACACACTTGTACAACCTTGTACACACTTGTACAAGCTTGTACACACTTGTACAACCTTGTACACACTTGTACAAGCTTGTACACACTTGTACAACCTTGTACACACTTGTACAACCTTGTACACACTTGTACAAGCTTGTACACACTTGTACAACCTTGTACACACTTGTACAACCTTTTACACAATTGTAAAACCTTGTACACACTTGTACAAAATTTTACATTCTTGTACATACTTGTACACCCTTGTACACACTTGTACAACCTTGTACAAACCTGTACACCCTTGTACACACTTGTACAAGCTTGTACACGATTGTACACCCTTGTACACACTTGTGCACCCTTGTACACACTTGTACACCCTTGTACACACATGTACAACCTTTTACAAACTTGTACACACTTGTACAAACTTGTACATTCTTGTACATACTTGTACACCCTTGTAAACACTTGTACAAAATTGTACAAACCTGTACACCCTTGTACACACTTGTACAAGCTTGTACACACTTGTACAAGCTTGTACACACTTGTACACCCTTGTACAAACTTGTGCACCCTTGTACACTTTTGTACACCCTTGTATACATTTGTACAAACTTGTACAAACTTGTACACACTTGTACAAACTTGTACACACTTGTACAAACTTGTACACCCTTGTACACACTTGTACAACCTTGTACACACTTGTACAACCTTGTACAAACCTGTACACCCTTGTACACACTTGTACAAGCTTGTACACGATTGTACACTCTTGTACACACTTGTGCAACCTTGTACACACTTGTACAACCTTGTACACACTTGTACAACCTTGTACACACTTGTTCAAGCTTGTACACACTTGTACAACCTTGTACACACTTGTACACCCTTGTACACACTTGTACAACCTTTTAAAAAACTTGTACACACTTGTACAAAATTGTACATTCTTGTACATACTTGTACACCCTTGTACACACTTGTATAACCTTGTACAAACCTGTACACCCTTGTACACACTTGTACAAACTTGTACAAACCTGTACACCCTTGTACACACTTGTACAAGCTTGTACACACTTGTACACCCTTGTACAAACTTGTGCACCCTTGTACACTTTTGTACACCCTTGTACACATTTGTACAACCTTGTACAAACTTGTACACACTTGTACAAACTTGTACACACTTGTACAAACTTGTGTACACTTGTACAACCTTGTACACACTTGTACACCCTTGTACACACTTGTACAACCTTGTACACACTTGTACAACCTCGTACACACTTGTACAACCTTGTACACACTTGTACAACCTTGTACACAATTGTAAAACCTTGTACACACTTTTACAACCTTGTACACACTTGTACACCCTTGTACACACTTGTACAAAATTTTACATTCTTGTACATACTTGTACACCCTTGTACACACTTGTACAACCTTGTACAAACCTGTACACCCTTGTACACACTTGTACAAGCTTGTACACACTTGTACAAGCTTGTACACACTTGTACACCCTTGTACAAACTTGTGCACCCTTGAACACTTTTGTACACCCTTGTACACATTTGTACAACCTTGTACAAACTTAAACACACTTGTACAAACATGTACACACTTGAACAACCTTGTACACACTTGTACAACCTTGTACACACTTGTACAAGCTTGTACACACTTGTACAACCTTGTACACACTTGTACAACCTTTTACACAATTGTAAAACCTTGTACACACTTGTACATTCTTGTACAAACTTGTACTTACTTGTACAACCTTGTACAAACTTGTACACACTTGTACGAACTTTTACATCCTTGTATACATTTGTACACCCTTGTACACACTTGTACAACCTTGTACAAACCTGTACACCCTTGTACACACTTGTACAAGCTTGTACACGATTGTACACCCTTGTACACACTTGTGCACCCTTGTACACACTTGTACACCCTTGTACACACATGTACAACCTTTTATAAACTTGTACACACTTGTACAAACTTGTACATTCTTGTACATACTTGTACACCCTTGTAAACACTTGTACAACCTTGTACAAACCTGTACACCCTTGTACACACTTGTACAAGCTTGTACACGATTGTACACTCTTGTACACACTTGTGCAACCTTGTACACACTTGTACAACCTTGTACACACTTGTACAACCTTGTACACACTTGTACAACCTTGTACAAACCTGTACACCCTTGTACACACTTGTACAAGCTTGTACACGATTGTACACTCTTGTACACACTTGTGCAACCTTGTACACACTTGTACAACCTTGTACATACTTGTACAACCTTGTACACACTTGTTCAAGCTTGTACACACTTGTACAACCTTGTACACACTTGTACACCCTTGTACACACTTGTACAACCTTTTACAAACTTGTACACACTTGTACAAAATTGTACATTCTTGTACATACTTGTACACCCTTGTACACACTTGTACAACCTTGTACAAACCTGTACACCCTTGTACACACTTGTACAAGCTTGTACACACTTGTACAAGCTTGTACACACTTGTACAAGCTTGTAAATACTTGTACAAGCTTGTACACACTTGAACAAGCTTGTACACACTTGTACAAGCTTGTACACACTTGTACACCCTTGTACAAACTTGTGCACCCTTGTACACTTTTGTACACCCTTGTACACATTTGTACAACCTTGTAAAAACTTGTACACACTTGTACAAACTTGTACACACTTGTACAAACTTGTGTACACTTGTACAACCTTGTACACACTTGTACAACCTTGTACACACTTGTACAACCTCGTACACACTTGTACAACCTTGAACACACTTGTACAACCTTGTACACAATTGTAAAACCTTGTACACACTTGTACAACCTTGTACACACTTGTACACCCTTGTACACACTTGTACAAAATTTTAATTTCTTGTACATACTTGTACACCCTTGTACACACTTGTACAACCTTGTACAAACCTGTACACCCTTGTACACACTTGTACAAGCTTGTACACACTTGTACACCCTTGTACAAACTTGTGCACCCTTGAACACTTTTGTACACCCTTGTACACATTTGTACAACCTTGTACAAACTTAAACACACTTGTACAAACATGTACACACTTGAACAACCTTGTACACACTTGTACAACCTTGTACACACTTGTACAAGCTTGTACACACTTGTACAACCTTGTACACACTTGTACAACCTTGTACACACTTGTACAAGCTTGTACACACTTGTACAACCTTTTACACACTTGTACAACCTTTTACACAATTGTAAAACCTTGTACACACTTGTACATTCTTGTACAAACTTGTACTTACTTGTACAACCTTGTACAAACTTGTACACACTTGTACAAACTTTTACATCCTTGTATACATTTGTACACCCTTGTACACACTTGTACAACCTTGTACAAACCTGTACACCCTTGTACACACTTGTACAAGCTTGTACACGATTGTACACCCTTGTACACACTTGTGCACCCTTGTACACACTTGTACACCCTTGTACACATTTGTACAACCTTGTACAAACTTGTACACACTTGTACAAACTTGTACACACTTGTACAAACTTGTGTACACTTGTACAACCTTGTACACACTTGTACACCCTTGTACACACTTGTACAACCTTGTACACACTTGTACAACCTCGTACACACTTGTACAACCTTGTACACACTTGTACAACCTTGTACACAATTGTAAAACCTTGTACACACTTTTACAACCTTGTACACACTTGTACACCCTTGTACACACTTGTACAAAATTTTACATTCTTGTACATACTTGTACACCCTTGTACACACTTGTACAACCTTGTACAAACCTGTACACCCTTGTACACACTTGTACAAGCTTGTACACTCTTGTACAAGCTTGTACACACTTGTACACCCTTGTACAAACTTGTGCACCCTTGAACACTTTTGTACACCCTTGTACACATTTGTACAACCTTGTACAAACTTAAACACACTTGTACAAACATGTACACACTTGAACAACCTTTTACACACTTGTACAACCTTGTACACACTTGTACAAGCTTGTACACACTTGTACAACCTTGTACACACTTGTACAACCTTTTACACAATTGTAAAACCTTGTACACACTTGTACATTCTTGTACAAACTTGTACTTACTTGTACAACCTTGTACAAACTTGTACACACTTGTACGAACTTTTACATCCTTGTATACATTTGTACACCCTTGTACACACTTGTACAACCTTGTACAAACCTGTACACCCTTGTACACACTTGTACAAGCTTGTACACGATTGTACACCCTTGTACACACTTGTGCACCCTTGTACACACTTGTACACCCTTGTACACACATGTACAACCTTTTATAAACTTGTACACACTTGTACAAACTTGTACATTCTTGTACATACTTGTACACCCTTGTAAACACTTGTACAAAATTGTACAAACCTGTACACCCTTGTACACACTTGTACAAGCTTGTACACACTTGTACAAGCTTGTACACACTTGTACACCCTTGTACAAACTTGTGCACCCTTGTACACTTTTGTACATCCTTGTATACATTTGTACAAACTTGTACAAACTTGTACACACTTGTACAAACTTGTACACACTTGTACAAACTTGTACACCCTTGTACACACTTGTACAACCTTGTACACACTTGTACAACCTTGTACAAACCTGTACACCCTTGTACACACTTGTACAAGCTTGTACACGATTGTACACTCTTGTACACACTTGTGCAACCTTGTACACACTTGTACAACCTTGTACATACTTGTACAACCTTGTACACACTTGTTCAAGCTTGTACACACTTGTACAACCTTGTACACACTTGTACACCCTTGTACACACTTGTACAACCTTTTACAAACTTGTACACACTTGTACAAAATTGTACATTCTTGTACATACTTGTACACCCTTGTACACAATTGTAAAACCTTGTACACACTTGTACAACCTTGTACACACTTGTACACCCTTGGACACACTTGTACAAAATTTTACATTCTTGTACATACTTGTACACCCTTGTACACACTTGTACAACCTTGTACAAACCTGTACACCCTTGTACACACTTGTGCACCCTTGAACACTTTTGTACACACTTGCACACATTTGTACAACCTTGTACAAACTTAAACACACTTGTACAAACATGTACACACTTGAACAACCTTGTACACACTTGTACAACCTTGTACACACTTGTACAAGCTTGTACACACTTGTACAACCTTGTACACACTTGTACAAGCTTGTACACACTTGTACAACCTTGTACACACTTGTACAACCTTGTACACACTTGTACAAGCTTGTACACACTTGTACAACCTTGTACACACTTGTACAACCTTTTACACAATTGTAAAACCTTGTACACACTTGTACAAAATTTTACATTCTTGTACATACTTGTACACCCTTGTACACACTTGTACAACCTTGTACAAACCTGTACACCCTTGTACACACTTGTACAAGCTTGTACACGATTGTACACCCTTGTACACACTTGTGCACCCTTGTACACACTTGTACACCCTTGTACACACATGTACAACCTTTTACAAACTTGTACACACTTGTACAAACTTGTACATTCTTGTACATACTTGTACACCCTTGTAAACACTTGTACAAAATTGTACAAACCTGTACACCCTTGTACACACTTGTACAAGCTTGTACACACTTGTACAAGCTTGTACACACTTGTACACCCTTGTACAAACTTGTGCACCCTTGTACACTTTTGTACACCCTTGTATACATTTGTACAAACTTGTACAAACTTGTACACACTTGTACAAACTTGTACACACTTGTACAAACTTGTACACCCTTGTACACACTTGTACAACCTTGTACACACTTGTACAACCTTGTACAAACCTGTACACCCTTGTACACACTTGTACAAGCTTGTACACGATTGTACACTCTTGTACACACTTGTGCAACCTTGTACACACTTGTACAACCTTGTACACACTTGTACAACCTTGTACACACTTGTTCAAGCTTGTACACACTTGTACAACCTTGTACACACTTGTACACCCTTGTACACACTTGTACAACCTTTTAAAAAACTTGTACACACTTGTACAAAATTGTACATTCTTGTACATACTTGTACACCCTTGTACACACTTGTATAACCTTGTACAAACCTGTACACCCTTGTACACACTTGTACAAACTTGTACAAACCTGTACACCCTTGTACACACTTGTACAAGCTTGTACACACTTGTACACCCTTGTACAAACTTGTGCACCCTTGTACACTTTTGTACACCCTTGTACACATTTGTACAACCTTGTACAAACTTGTACACACTTGTACAAACTTGTACACACTTGTACAAACTTGTGTACACTTGTACAACCTTGTACACACTTGTACACCCTTGTACACACTTGTACAACCTTGTACACACTTGTACAACCTCGTACACACTTGTACAACCTTGTACACACTTGTACAACCTTGTACACAATTGTAAAACCTTGTACACACTTTTACAACCTTGTACACACTTGTACACCCTTGTACACACTTGTACAAAATTTTACATTCTTGTACATACTTGTACACCCTTGTACACACTTGTACAACCTTGTACAAACCTGTACACCCTTGTACACACTTGTACAAGCTTGTACACACTTGTACAAGCTTGTACACACTTGTACACCCTTGTACAAACTTGTGCACCCTTGAACACTTTTGTACACCCTTGTACACATTTGTACAACCTTGTACAAACTTAAACACACTTGTACAAACATGTACACACTTGAACAACCTTGTACACACTTGTACAACCTTGTACACACTTGTACAAGCTTGTACACACTTGTACAACCTTGTACACACTTGTACAACCTTTTACACAATTGTAAAACCTTGTACACACTTGTACATTCTTGTACAAACTTGTACTTACTTGTACAACCTTGTACAAACTTGTACACACTTGTACGAACTTTTACATCCTTGTATACATTTGTACACCCTTGTACACACTTGTACAACCTTGTACAAACCTGTACACCCTTGTACACACTTGTACAAGCTTGTACACGATTGTACACCCTTGTACACACTTGTGCACCCTTGTACACACTTGTACACCCTTGTACACACATGTACAACCTTTTATAAACTTGTACACACTTGTACAAACTTGTACATTCTTGTACATACTTGTACACCCTTGTAAACACTTGTACAACCTTGTACAAACCTGTACACCCTTGTACACACTTGTACAAGCTTGTACACGATTGTACACTCTTGTACACACTTGTGCAACCTTGTACACACTTGTACAACCTTGTACACACTTGTACAACCTTGTACACACTTGTACAACCTTGTACAAACCTGTACACCCTTGTACACACTTGTACAAGCTTGTACACGATTGTACACTCTTGTACACACTTGTGCAACCTTGTACACACTTGTACAACCTTGTACATACTTGTACAACCTTGTACACACTTGTTCAAGCTTGTACACACTTGTACAACCTTGTACACACTTGTACACCCTTGTACACACTTGTACAACCTTTTACAAACTTGTACACACTTGTACAAAATTGTACATTCTTGTACATACTTGTACACCCTTGTACACACTTGTACAACCTTGTACAAACCTGTACACCCTTGTACACACTTGTACAAGCTTGTACACACTTGTACAAGCTTGTACACACTTGTACAAGCTTGTAAACACTTGTACAAGCTTGTACACACTTGAACAAGCTTGTACACACTTGTACAAGCTTGTACACACTTGTACACCCTTGTACAAACTTGTGCACCCTTGTACACTTTTGTACACCCTTGTACACATTTGTACAACCTTGTAAAAACTTGTACACACTTGTACAAACTTGTACACACTTGTACAAACTTGTGTACACTTGTACAACCTTGTACACACTTGTACAACCTTGTACACACTTGTACAACCTCGTACACACTTGTACAACCTTGAACACACTTGTACAACCTTGTACACAATTGTAAAACCTTGTACACACTTGTACAACCTTGTACACACTTGTACACCCTTGTACACACTTGTACAAAATTTTAATTTCTTGTACATACTTGTACACCCTTGTACACACTTGTACAACCTTGTACAAACCTGTACACCCTTGTACACACTTGTACAAGCTTGTACACACTTGTACACCCTTGTACAAACTTGTGCACCCTTGAACACTTTTGTACACCCTTGTACACATTTGTACAACCTTGTACAAACTTAAACACACTTGTACAAACATGTACACACTTGAACAACCTTGTACACACTTGTACAACCTTGTACACACTTGTACAAGCTTGTACACACTTGTACAACCTTGTACACACTTGTACAACCTTGTACACACTTGTACAAGCTTGTACACACTTGTACAACCTTTTACACACTTGTACAACCTTTTACACAATTGTAAAACCTTGTACACACTTGTACATTCTTGTACAAACTTGTACTTACTTGTACAACCTTGTACAAACTTGTACACACTTGTACAAACTTTTACATCCTTGTATACATTTGTACACCCTTGTACACACTTGTACAACCTTGTACAAACCTGTACACCCTTGTACACACTTGTACAAGCTTGTACACGATTGTACACCCTTGTACACACTTGTGCACCCTTGTACACACTTGTACACCCTTGTACACATTTGTACAACCTTGTACAAACTTGTACACACTTGTACAAACTTGTACACACTTGTACAAACTTGTGTACACTTGTACAACCTTGTACACACTTGTACACCCTTGTACACACTTGTACAACCTTGTACACACTTGTACAACCTCGTACACACTTGTACAACCTTGTACACACTTGTACAACCTTGTACACAATTGTAAAACCTTGTACACACTTTTACAACCTTGTACACACTTGTACACCCTTGTACACACTTGTACAAAATTTTACATTCTTGTACATACTTGTACACCCTTGTACACACTTGTACAACCTTGTACAAACCTGTACACCCTTGTACACACTTGTACAAGCTTGTACACTCTTGTACAAGCTTGTACACACTTGTACACCCTTGTACAAACTTGTGCACCCTTGAACACTTTTGTACACCCTTGTACACATTTGTACAACCTTGTACAAACTTAAACACACTTGTACAAACATGTACACACTTGAACAACCTTGTACACACTTGTACAACCTTGTACACACTTGTACAAGCTTGTACACACTTGTACAACCTTGTACACACTTGTACAACCTTTTACACAATTGTAAAACCTTGTACACACTTGTACATTCTTGTACAAACTTGTACTTACTTGTACAACCTTGTACAAACTTGTACACACTTGTACGAACTTTTACATCCTTGTATACATTTGTACACCCTTGTACACACTTGTACAACCTTGTACAAACCTGTACACCCTTGTACACACTTGTACAAGCTTGTACACGATTGTACACCCTTGTACACACTTGTGCACCCTTGTACACACTTGTACACCCTTGTACACACATGTACAACCTTTTATAAACTTGTACACACTTGTACAAACTTGTACATTCTTGTACATACTTGTACACCCTTGTAAACACTTGTACAAAATTGTACAAACCTGTACACCCTTGTACACACTTGTACAAGCTTGTACACACTTGTACAAGCTTGTACACACTTGTACACCCTTGTACAAACTTGTGCACCCTTGTACACTTTTGTACATCCTTGTATACATTTGTACAAACTTGTACAAACTTGTACACACTTGTACAAACTTGTACACACTTGTACAAACTTGTACACCCTTGTACACACTTGTACAACCTTGTACACACTTGTACAACCTTGTACAAACCTGTACACCCTTGTACACACTTGTACAAGCTTGTACACGATTGTACACTCTTGTACACACTTGTGCAACCTTGTACACACTTGTACAACCTTGTACATACTTGTACAACCTTGTACACACTTGTTCAAGCTTGTACACACTTGTACAACCTTGTACACACTTGTACACCCTTGTACACACTTGTACAACCTTTTACAAACTTGTACACACTTGTACAAAATTGTACATTCTTGTACATACTTGTACACCCTTGTACACACTTGTACAACCTTGTACAAACCTGTACACCCTTGTACACACTTGTACAAGCTTGTACACACTTGTACAAGCTTGTACACACTTGTACAAGCTTGTAAACACTTGTACAAGCTTGTACACACTTGAACAAGCTTGTACACACTTGTACAAGCTTGTACACACTTGTACACCCTTGTACAAACTTGTGCACCCTTGTACACTTTTGTACACCCTTGTACACATTTGTACAACCTTGTAAAAACTTGTACACACTTGTACAAACTTGTACACACTTGTACAAACTTGTGTACACTTGTACAACCTTGTACACACTTGTACAACCTTGTACACACTTGTACAACCTCGTACACACTTGTACAACCTTGAACACACTTGTACAACCTTGTACACAATTGTAAAACCTTGTACACACTTGTACAACCTTGTACACACTTGTACACCCTTGTACACACTTGTACAAAATTTTAATTTCTTGTACATACTTGTACACCCTTGTACACACTTGTACAACCTTGTACAAACCTGTACACCCTTGTACACACTTGTACAAGCTTGTACACACTTGTACACCCTTGTACAAACTTGTGCACCCTTGAACACTTTTGTACACCCTTGTACACATTTGTACAACCTTGTACAAACTTAAACACACTTGTACAAACATGTACACACTTGAACAACTTTGTACACACTTGTACAACCTTGTACACACTTGTACAAGCTTGTACACACTTGTACAACCTTGTACACACTTGTACAACCTTGTACACACTTGTACAACCTTGTACACACTTGTACAAGCTTGTACACACTTGTACAACCTTGTACACACTTGTACAACCTTTTACACAATTGTAAAACCTTGTACACACTTGTACATTCTTGTACAAACTTGTACTTACTTGTACAACCTTGTACAAACTTGTACACACTTGTACAAACTTTTACATCCTTGTATACATTTGTACACCCTTGTACACACTTGTACAACCTTGTACAAACCTGTACACCCTTGTACACACTTGTACAAGCTTGTACACGATTGTACACCCTTGTACACACTTGTGCACCCTTGTACACACTTGTACACCCTTGTACACACATGTACAACCTTTTACAAACTTGTACACACTTGTACAAACTTGTACATTCTTGTACATACTTGTACACCCTTGTAAACACTTGTACAAAATTGTACAAACCTGTACACCCTTGTACACACTTGTACACACTTGTACACCCTTGTACAAACTTGTGCACCCTTGTACACTTTTGTACACCCTTGTATACATTTGTACAAACTTGTACAAACTTGTACACACTTGTACAAACTTGTACACACTTGTACAAACTTGTACACCCTTGTACACACTTGTACAACCTTGTACACACTTGTACAACCTTGTACAAACCTGTACACCCTTGTACACACTTGTACAAGCTTGTACACGATTGTACACTCTTGTACACACTTGTGCAACCTTGTACACACTTGTACAACCTCGTACACACTTGTACAACCTTGTACACACTTGTTCAAGCTTGTACACACTTGTAAAACCTTGTACACACTTGTACACCCTTGTACACACTTGTACAACCTTTTACAAACTTGTACACACTTGTACAAAATTGTACATTCTTGTACATACTTGTACACCCTTGTACACACTTGTACAACCTTGTACAAACCTGTACACCCTTGTACACACTTGTACAAGCTTGTACACACTTGTACAAGCTTGTACACACTTGTACACCCTTGTACAAACTTGTGCACTTTTGAACACTTTTGTACACCCTTGTACACATTTGTACAACCTTGTACAAACTTAAACACACTTGTACAAACATGTACACACTTGAACAACCTTGTACACACTTGTACAAACCTTGTACACACTTGTACAAGCTTGTACACACTTGTACAACCTTGTACACACTTGTACAACCTTGAACACACTTGTACAAGCTTGTACACACTTGTACAAACTTGTGTACACTTGTACAACCTTGTACACCCTTGTACAAACTTGTGCACCCTTGTACACTTTTGTACACCCTTGTACACATTTGTACAACCTTGTACAAACTTGTACACACTTGTACAAACTTGTACACACTTGTACAAACTTGTGTACACTTGTACAACCTTGTACACACTTGTACAACCTTGTACACACTTGTACAACCTTGTACACACTTGTACAACCTCGTACACACTTGTACAACCTTGTACACACTTGTACAACCTTGTACACAATTGTAAAACCTTGTACACACTTTTACAACCTTGTACACACTTGTACACCCTTGTACACACTTGTACAAAATTTTACATTCTTGTACATACTTGTACACCCTTGTACACACTTGTACAACCTTGTACAAACCTGTACACCCTTGTACACACTTGTACAAGCTTGTACACACTTGTACAAGCTTGTACACACTTGTACACCCTTGTACAAACTTGTGCACCCTTGAACACTTTTGTACACCCTTGTACACATTTGTACAACCTTGTACAAACTTAAACACACTTGTACAAACATGTACACACTTGAACAACCTTGTACACACTTGTACAAACCTTGTACACACTTGTACAAGCTTGTACACACTTGTACAACCTTGTACACACTTGTACAACCTTGTACACACTTGTACAAGCTTGTACACACTTGTACAACCTTGTACACACTTGTACAACCTTGTACAAACCTGTACACCCTTGTACACACTTGTACAAGCTTGTACACGATTGTACACCCTTGTACACACTTGTGCACCCTTGTACACACTTGTACACCCTTGTACACACTTGTACAACCTTTTACAAACTTGTACACACTTGTACAAACTTGTACATTCTTGTACATACTTGTACACCCTTTTAAACACTTGTACAACCTTGTACAAACCTGTACACCCTTGGACACACTTGTACAAGCTTGTACACACTT
The DNA here is from genome assembly GCF_028750875.1 of Macrosteles quadrilineatus. Taxonomy (NCBI): domain Eukaryota; kingdom Metazoa; phylum Arthropoda; class Insecta; order Hemiptera; family Cicadellidae; genus Macrosteles; species Macrosteles quadrilineatus. The sequence continues at coordinate 171,116 of NW_026542770.1, read as the reverse complement.
GTACAAGCTTGTACACACTTGTACACCCTTGTAAAAACTTGTGCACCCTTGTACACTTTTGTACACCCTTGTATACATTTGTACAAAGTTGTACAAACTTGTACACACTTGTACAAACTTGTACACACTTGTACAAACTTGTACACCCTTGTACACACTTGTACAACCTTGTACACACTTGTACAACCTTGTACACACTTGTACAACCTTGTACAAACCTGTACACCCTTGTACACACTTGTACAAGCTTGTACACGATTGTACACTCTTGTACACACTTGTGCAACCTTGTACACACTTGTACAACCTTGTACACACTTGTACAACCTTGTACACACTTGTTCAAGCTTGTACACACTTGTACAACCTTGTACACACTTGTACACCCTTGTACACACTTGTACAACCTTTTACAAACTTGTACACACTTGTACAAAATTGTACATTCTTGTACATACTTGTACACCCTTGTACACACTTGTACACCCTTGTACAAACTTGTGCACCCTTGTACACTTTTGTACACCCTTGTACACATTTGTACAAACTTGTACAAACTTGTACACACTTGTACAAACTTGTGTACACTTGTACAACCTTGTACACACTTGTACAACCTTGTACACACTTGTACAACCTTGTACACACTTGTACAACCTTGTACACACTTGTACAACCTTGTACACAATTGTAAAACCTTGTACACACGTGTACAACCTTGTACAATTGTACACACTTGTACAACCTTGTACACACTTGTACAACCTTGTACACACTTGTACAACCTCGTACACACTTGTACAACCTTGTACACACTTGTACAACCTTGTACACAATTGTAAAACCTTGTACACACTTGTACAACCTTGTACACACTTGTACACCCTTGTACACACTTGTACAAAATTTTACATTCTTGTACATACTTGTACACCCTTGTACACACTTGTACAACCTTGTACAAACCTGTACACCCTTGTACACACTTGTACAAGCTTGTTCACACTTGTACAAGCTTGTACACACTTGTGCAAGCTTGTACACACTTGTACACCCTTGTACAAACTTGTGCACCCTTGAACACTTTTGTACACCCTTGTACACATTTGTACAACCTTGTACAAACTTAAACACACTTGAACAAACATGTACACACTTGAACAACCTTGTACACACTTGTACAACCTTGTACACACTTGTACAAGCTTGTATACACTTGTACAACCTTGTACACACTTGTACAACCTTGTACACACTTGTACAAGCTTGTACACACTTGTACAACCTTGTACACACTTGTACAACCTTTTACACAATTGTAAAACCTTGTACACACTTGTACATTCTTGTACAAACTTGTACTTACTTGTACAACCTTGTACAAACTTGTACACACTTGTACAAACTTTTACATCCTTGTATACATTTGTACACCCTTGTACACACTTGTACAACCTTGTACAAACCTGTACACCCTTGTACACACTTGTACAAGCTTGTACACGATTGTACACCCTTGTACACACTTGTGCACCCTTGTACACACTTGTACACCCTTGTACACACATGTACAACCTTTTACAAACTTGTACACACTTGTACAAACTTGTACATTCTTGTACATACTTGTACACCCTTGTAAACACTTGTACAAAATTGTACAAACCTGTACACCCTTGTACACACTTGTACAAGCTTGTACACACTTGTACAAGCTTGTACACACTTGTACAAGCTTGTACACACTTGTACACCCTTGTACAAACTTGTGCACCCTTGTACACTTTTGTACACCCTTGTATACATTTGTACAAACTTGTACAAACTTGTACACACTTGTACAAACTTGTACACCCTTGTACACACTTGTACAACCTTGTACACACTTGTACAACCTTGTACAAACCTGTACACCCTTGTACACACTTGTACAAGCTTGTACACGATTGTACACTCTTGTACACACTTGTGCAACCTTGTACACACTTGTAAAACCTTGTACACACTTGTACAACCTTGTACACACTTGTTCAAGCTTGTACACACTTGTACAACCTTGTACACACTTGTACACCCTTGTACACACTTGTACAACCTTGTACACACTTGTACAACCTTGTACACAATTGTAAAACCTTGTACACACTTGTACAACCTTGTACACACTTGTACACCCTTGTACACACTTGTACAAAATTTTACATTCTTGTACATACTTGTACACCCTTGTACACACTTGTACAACCTTGTACAAACCTGTACACCCTTGTACACACTTGTACAAGCTTGTACACACTTGTACAAGCTTGTACACACTTGTACACCCTTGTACAAACTTGTGCACCCTTGAACACTTTTGTACACCCTTGTACACATTTGTACAACCTTGTACAAACTTAAACACACTTGTACAAACATGTACACACTTGAACAACCTTGTACACACTTGTACAACCTTGTACACACTTGTACAAGCTTGTACACACTTGTACAACCTTGTACACACTTGTACAACCTTGTACACACTTGTACAAGCTTGTACACACTTGTACAACCTTGTACACACTTGTAAACCTTTTACACAATTGTAAAACCTTGTACACACTTGTACATTCTTGTACAAACTTGTACTTACTTGTACAACCTTGTACAAACTTGTACACACTTGTACAAACTTTTACATCCTTGTATACATTTGTACACCCTTGTACACACTTGTACACCCTTGTACACACATGTACAACCTTTTACAAACTTGTACACACTTGTACAAACTTGTACATTCTTGTACATACTTGTACACCCTTGTAAACACTTGTACAAAATTGTACAAACCTGTACACCCTTGTACACACTTGTACAAGCTTGTACACACTTGTACAAGCTTGTACACACTTGTACACCCTTGTACAAACTTGTGCACCCTTGTACACTTTTGTACACCCTTGTATACATTTGTACAAACTTGTACAAACTTGTACACACTTGTACAAACTTGTACACACTTGTACAAACTTGTACACCCTTGTACACACTTGTACAACCTTGTACACACTTGTACAACCTTGTACAAACCTGTACACCCTTGTACACACTTGTACAAGCTTGTACACGATTGTACACTCTTGTACACACTTGTGCAACCTTGTACACACTTGTACAACCTTGTACACACTTGTACAACCTTGTACACACTTGTTCAAGCTTGTACACACTTGTACAACCTTGTACACACTTGTACACCCTTGTACACACTTGTACAACCTTTTACAAACTTGTACACACTTGTACAAAATTGTACATTCTTGTACATACTTGTACACCCTTGTACACACTTGTACAACCTTGTACAAACCTGTACACCCTTGTACACACTTGTACAACCTTGTACAAACCTGTACACCCTTGTACACACTTGTACAAGCTTGTACACACTTGTACAAGCTTGTACACACTTGTACAAGCTTGTACACACTTGTACACCCTTGTACAAACTTGTGCACCCTTGTACACTTTTGTACACCCTTGTACACATTTGTACAACCTTGTACAAACTTGTACACACTTGTACAAACTTGTACACACTTGTACAAACTTGTGTACACTTGTACAACCTTGTACACACTTGTACACCCTTGTACACACTTGTACAACCTTGTACACACTTGTACAACCTCGTACACACTTGTACAACCTTGTACACACTTGTACAACCTTGTACACAATTGTAAAACCTTGTACACACTTTTACAACCTTGTACACACTTGTACACCCTTGTACACACTTGTACAAAATTTTACATTCTTGTACATACTTGTACACCCCTGTACACACTTGTACAACCTTGTACAAACCTGTACACCCTTGTACACACTTGTACAAACTTGTACACACTTGTACAAGCTTGTACACACTTGTACACCCTTGTACAAACTTGTGCACCCTTGAACACTTTTGTACACCCTTGTACACATTTGTACAACCTTGTACAAACTTAAACACACTTGTACAAACATGTACACACTTGAACAACCTTGTACACACTTGAACAACCTTGTACACACTTGTACAACCTTGTACACACTTGTACAAGCTTGTACACACTTGTACAACCTTGTACACACTTGTACAACCTTTTACACAATTGTAAAACCTTGTACACACTTGTACATTCTTGTACAAACTTGTACTTACTTGTACAACCTTGTACAAACTTGTACACACTTGTACGAACTTTTACATCCTTGTACACGATTGTACACCCTTGTACACACTTGTGCACCCTTGTACACACTTGTACACCCTTGTACACACATGTACAACCTTTTATAAACTTGTACACACTTGTACAAACTTGTACATTCTTGTACATACTTGTACACCCTTGTAAACACTTGTACAAAATTGTACAAACCTGTACACCCTTGTACACACTTGTACAAGCTTGTACACACTTGTACAAGCTTGTACACACTTGTACACCCTTGTACAAACTTGTGCACCCTTGTACACTTTTGTACACCCTTGTATACATTTGTACAAACTTGTACAAACTTGTACACACTTGTACAAACTTGTACACACTTGTACAAACTTGTACACCCTTGTACACACTTGTACAACCTTGTACACACTTGTACAACCTTGTACAAACCTGTACACCCTTGTACACACTTGTACAAGCTTGTACACGATTGTACACTCTTGTACACACTTGTGCAACCTTGTACACACTTGTACAACCTTGTACACACTTGTACAACCTTGTACACACTTGTTCAAGCTTGTACACACTTGTACAACCTTGTACACACTTGTACACCCTTGTACACACTTGTACAACCTTTTACAAATTTGTACACACTTGTACAAAATTGTACATTCTTGTACATACTTGTACACCCTTGTACACACTTGTACAACCTTGTACAAACCTGTACACCCTTGTACACACTTGTACAAGCTTGTACACACTTGTACAAGCTTGTACACACTTGTACAAGCTTGTACACACTTGTACACCCTTGTACAAACTTGTGCACCCTTGTACACTTTTGTACACCCTTGTACACATTTGTACAACCTTGTAAAAACTTGTACACACTTGTACAAACTTGTACACACTTGTACAAACTTGTGTACACTTGTACAACCTTGTACACACTTGTACAACCTTATACACACTTGTACAACCTCGTACACACTTGTACAACCTTGTACACACTTGTACAACCTTGTACACAATTGTAAAACCTTGTACACACTTGTACAACCTTGTACACACTTGTACACCCTTGTACACACTTGTACAAAATTTTAATTTCTTGTACATACTTGTACACCCTTGTACACACTTGTACAACCTTGTACAAACCTGTACACCCTTGTACACACTTGTACAAGCTTGTACACACTTGTACACCCTTGTACAAACTTGTGCACCCTTGAACACTTTTGTACACCCTTGTACACATTTGTACAACCTTGTACAAACTTAAACACACTTGTACAAACATGTACACACTTGAACAACCTTGTACACACTTGTACAACCTTGTACACACTTGTACAAGCTTGTACACACTTGTACAACCTTGTACACACTTGTACAACCTTGTACACACTTGTACACACTTGTACAAGCTTGTACACACTTGTACAACCTTGTACACACTTGTACAACCTTTTACACAATTGTAAAACCTTGTACACACTTGTACATTCTTGTACAAACTTGTACTTACTTGTACAACCTTGTACAAACTTGTACACACTTGTACAAACTTTTACATCCTTGTATACATTTGTACACCCTTGTACACACTTGTACAACCTTGTACAAACCTGTACACGATTGTACACACTTGTACAAGCTTGTACACGATTGTACACCCTTGTACACACTTGTGCACCCTTGTACACACTTGTACACCCTTGTACACACATGTACAACCTTTTACAAACTTGTACACACTTGTACAAACTTGTACATTCTTGTACATACTTGTACACCCTTGTAAACACTTGTACAAAATTGTACAAACCTGTACACCCTTGTACACACTTGTACACACTTGTACACCCTTGTACAAACTTGTGCACCCTTGTACACTTTTGTACACCCTTGTATACATTTGTAGAAACTTGTACAAACTTGTACACACTTGTACAAACTTGTACACACTTGTACAAACTTGTACACCCTTGTACAAACTTGTACACCCTTGTACACACTTGTACAACCTTGTACACACTTGTACAACCTTGTACAAACCTGTACACCCTTGTACACACTTGTACAAGCTTGTACACGATTGTACACTCTTGTACACACTTGTGCAACCTTGTACACACTTGTACAACCTTGTACACACTTGTACAACCTTGTACACACTTGTTCAAGCTTGTACACACTTGTACAACCTTGTACACACTTGTACACCCTTGTACACACTTGTACAACCTTTTACAAACTTGTACACACTTGTACAAAATTGTACATTCTTGTACATACTTGTACACCCTTGTACACACTTGTACAACCTTGTACAAACCTGTACACCCTTGTACACACTTGTACAAGCTTGTACACACTTGTACAAGCTTGTACACACTTGTACACCCTTGTACAAACTTGTGCACCTTTGAACACTTTTGTACACCCTTGTACACATTTGTACAACCTTGTACAAACTTAAACACACTTGTACAAACATGTACACACTTGAACAACCTTGTACACACTTGTACAAACCTTGTACACACTTGTACAAGCTTGTACACACTTGTACAACCTTGTACACACTTGTACAACCTTGTACACACTTGTACAAGCTTGTACACACTTGTACAAACTTGTGTACACTTGTACAACCTTGTACACCCTTGTACAAACTTGTGCACCCTTGTACACTTTTGTACACCCTTGTACACATTTGTACAACCTTGTACAAACTTGTACACACTTGTACAAACTTGTACACACTAGTACAAACTTGTGTACACTTGTACAAACCTTGTACACACTTGTACAAGCTTGTACACACTTGTACAACCTTGTACACACTTGTACAACCTTGAACACACTTGTACAAGCTTGTACACACTTGTACAAACTTGTGTACACTTGTACAACCTTGTACACCCTTGTACAAACTTGTGCACCCTTGTACACTTTTGTACACCCTTGTACACATTTGTACAACCTTGTACAAACTTGTACACACTTGTACAAACTTGTACACACTTGTACAAACTTGTGTACACTTGTACAACCTTGTACACACTTGTACAACCTTGTACACACTTGTACAACCTTGTACACACTTGTACAACCTCGTACACACTTGTACAACCTTGTACACACTTGTACAACCTTGTACACAATTGTAAAACCTTGTACACACTTTTACAACCTTGTACACACTTGTACACCCTTGTACACACTTGTACAAAATTTTACATTCTTGTACATACTTGTACACCCTTGTACACACTTGTACAACCTTGTACAAACCTGTACACCCTTGTACACACTTGTACAAGCTTGTACACACTTGTACAAGCTTGTACACACTTGTACACCCTTGTACAAACTTGTGCACCCTTGAACACTTTTGTACACCCTTGTACACATTTGTACAACCTTGTACAAACTTAAACACACTTGTACAAACATGTACACACTTGAACAACCTTGTACACACTTGTACAAACCTTGTACACACTTGTACAAGCTTGTACACACTTGTACAACCTTGTACACACTTGTACAACCTTGTACACACTTGTACAAGCTTGTACACACTTGTACAACCTTGTACACACTTGTACAACCTTGTACAAACCTGTACACCCTTGTACACACTTGTACAAGCTTGTACACGATTGTACACCCTTGTACACACTTGTGCACCCTTGTACACACTTGTACACCCTTGTACACACTTGTACAACCTTTTACAAACTTGTACACACTTGTACAAACTTGTACATTCTTGTACATACTTGTTCATCCTTTTAAACACTTGTACAACCTTGTACAAACCTGTACACCCTTGGACACACTTGTACAAGCTTGTACACACTTGTACAAGCTTGTACACACTTGTACACCCTTGTAAAAACTTGTGCACCCTTGTACACTTTTGTACACCCTTGTATACATTTGTACAAACTTGTACAAACTTGTACACACTTGTACAAACTTGTACACACTTGTACAAACTTGTACACCCTTGTACACACTTGTACAACCTTGTACACACTTGTACAACCTTGTACACACTTGTACAACCTTGTACAAACCTGTACACCCTTGTACACACTTGTACAAGCTTGTACACGATTGTACACTCTTGTACACACTTGTGCAACCTTGTACACACTTGTACAACCTTGTACACACTTGTACAACCTTGTACACACTTGTTCAAGCTTGTACACACTTGTACAACCTTGTACACACTTGTACACCCTTGTACACACTTGTACAACCTTTTACAAACTTGTACACACTTGTACAAAATTGTACATTCTTGTACATACTTGTACACCCTTGTACACACTTGTACACCCTTGTACAAACTTGTGCACCCTTGTACACTTTTGTACACCCTTGTACACATTTGTACAAACTTGTACAAACTTGTACACACTTGTACAAACTTGTACACACTTGTACAAACTTGTGTACACTTGTACAACCTTGTACACACTTGTACAACCTTGTACACACTTGTACAACCTTGTACACACTTGTACAACCTTGTACACACTTGTACAACCTTGTACACAATTGTAAAACCTTGTACACACGTGTACAACCTTGTACAATTGTACACACTTGTACAACCTTGTACACACTTGTACAACCTTGTACACACTTGTACAACCTCGTACACACTTGTACAACCTTGTACACACTTGTACAACCTTGTACACAATTGTAAAACCTTGTACACACTTGTACAACCTTGTACACACTTGTACACCCTTGTACACACTTGTACAAAATTTTACATTCTTGTACATACTTGTACACCCTTGTACACACTTGTACAACCTTGTACAAACCTGTACACCCTTGTACACACTTGTACAAGCTTGTTCACACTTGTACAAGCTTGTACACACTTGTGCAAGCTTGTACACACTTGTACACCCTTGTACAAACTTGTGCACCCTTGAACACTTTTGTACACCCTTGTACACATTTGTACAACCTTGTACAAACTTAAACACACTTGAACAAACATGTACACACTTGAACAACCTTGTACACACTTGTACAACCTTGTACACACTTGTACAAGCTTGTATACACTTGTACAACCTTGTACACACTTGTACAACCTTGTACACACTTGTACAAGCTTGTACACACTTGTTCAACCTTGTACACACTTGTACAACCTTTTACACAATTGTAAAACCTTGTACACACTTGTACATTCTTGTACAAACTTGTACTTACTTGTACAACCTTGTACAAACTTGTACACACTTGTACAAACTTTTACATCCTTGTATACATTTGTACACCCTTGTACACACTTGTACAACCTTGTACAAACCTGTACACCCTTGTACACACTTGTACAAGCTTGTACACGATTGTACACCCTTGTACACACTTGTGCACCCTTGTACACACTTGTACACCCTTGTACACACATGTACAACCTTTTACAAACTTGTACACACTTGTACAAACTTGTACATTCTTGTACATACTTGTACACCCTTGTAAACACTTGTACAAAATTGTACAAACCTGTACACCCTTGTACACACTTGTACAAGCTTGTACACACTTGTACAAGCTTGTACACACTTGTACAAGCTTGTACACACTTGTACACCCTTGTACAAACTTGTGCACCCTTGTACACTTTTGTACACCCTTGTATACATTTGTACAAACTTGTACAAACTTGTACACACTTGTACAAACTTGTACACCCTTGTACACACTTGTACAACCTTGTACACACTTGTACAACCTTGTACAAACCTGTACACCCTTGTACACACTTGTACAAGCTTGTACACGATTGTACACTCTTGTACACACTTGTGCAACCTTGTACACACTTGTACAACCTTGTACACACTTGTACAACCTTGTACACACTTGTTCAAGCTTGTACACACTTGTACAACCTTGTACACACTTGTACACCCTTGTACACACTTGTACAACCTTGTACACACTTGTACAACCTTGTACACAATTGTAAAACCTTGTACACACTTGTACAACCTTGTACACACTTGTACACCCTTGTACACACTTGTACAAAATTTTACATTCTTGTACATACTTGTACACCCTTGTACACACTTGTACAACCTTGTACAAACCTGTACACCCTTGTACACACTTGTACAAGCTTGTACACACTTGTACAAGCTTGTACACACTTGTACACCCTTGTACAAACTTGTGCACCCTTGAACACTTTTGTACACCCTTGTACACATTTGTACAACCTTGTACAAACTTAAACACACTTGTACAAACATGTACACACTTGAACAACCTTGTACACACTTGTACAACCTTGTACACACTTGTACAAGCTTGTACACACTTGTACAACCTTGTACACACTTGTACAACCTTGTACACACTTGTACAAGCTTGTACACACTTGTACAACCTTGTACACACTTGTAAACCTTTTACACAATTGTAAAACCTTGTACACACTTGTACATTCTTGTACAAACTTGTACTTACTTGTACAACCTTGTACAAACATGTACACACTTGTACAAACTTTTACATCCTTGTATACATTTGTACACCCTTGTACACACTTGTACACCCTTGTACACACATGTACAACCTTTTACAAACTTGTACACACTTGTACAAACTTGTACATTCTTGTACATACTTGTACACCCTTGTAAACACTTGTACAAAATTGTACAAACCTGTACACCCTTGTACACACTTGTACAAGCTTGTACACACTTGTACAAGCTTGTACACACTTGTACACCCTTGTACAAACTTGTGCACCCTTGTACACTTTTGTACACCCTTGTATACATTTGTACAAACTTGTACAAACTTGTACACACTTGTACAAACTTGTACACACTTGTACAAACTTGTACACCCTTGTACACACTTGTACAACCTTGTACACACTTGTACAACCTTGTACAAACCTGTACACCCTTGTACACACTTGTACAAGCTTGTACACGATTGTACACTCTTGTACACACTTGTGCAACCTTGTACACACTTGTACAACCTTGTACACACTTGTACAACCTTGTACACACTTGTTCAAGCTTGTACACACTTGTACAACCTTGTACACACTTGTACACCCTTGTACACACTTGTACAACCTTTTACAAACTTGTACACACTTGTACAAAATTGTACATTCTTGTACATACTTGTACACCCTTGTACACACTTGTACAACCTTGTACAAACCTGTACACCCTTGTACACACTTGTACAACCTTGTACAAACCTGTACACCCTTGTACACACTTGTACAAGCTTGTACACACTTGTACAAGCTTGTACACACTTGTACAAGCTTGTACACACTTGTACACCCTTGTACAAACTTGTGCACCCTTGTACACTTTTGTACACCCTTGTACACATTTGTACAACCTTGTACAAACTTGTACACACTTGTACAAACTTGTACACACTTGTACAAGCTTGTACACACTTGTACACCCTTGTACAAACTTGTGCACCCTTGTACACTTTTGTACACCCTTGTACACACTTGTACAACCTCGTACACACTTGTACAACCTTGTACACACTTGTACAACCTTGTACACAATTGTAAAACCTTGTACACACTTTTACAACCTTGTACACACTTGTACACCCTTGTACACACTTGTACAAAATTTTACATTCTTGTACATACTTGTACACCCTTGTACACACTTGTACAACCTTGTACAAACCTGTACACCCTTGTACACACTTGTACAAACTTGTACACACTTGTACAAGCTTGTACACACTTGTACACCCTTGTACAAACTTGTGCACCCTTGAACACTTTTGTACACCCTTGTACACATTTGTACAACCTTGTACAAACTTAAACACACTTGTACAAACATGTACACACTTGAACAACCTTGTACACACTTGAACAACCTTGTACACACTTGTACAACCTTGTACACACTTGTACAAGCTTGTACACACTTGTACAACCTTGTACACACTTGTACAACCTTTTACACAATTGTAAAACCTTGTACACACTTGTACATTCTTGTACAAACTTGTACTTACTTGTACAACCTTGTACAAACTTGTACACACTTGTACGAACTTTTACATCCTTGTACACGATTGTACACCCTTGTACACACTTGTGCACCCTTGTACACACTTGTACACCCTTGTACACACATGTACAACCTTTTACAAACTTGTACACACTTGTACAAACTTGTACATTCTTGTACATACTTGTACACCCTTGTAAACACTTGTACAAAATTGTACAAACCTGTACACCCTTGTACACACTTGTACAAGCTTGTACACACTTGTACAAGCTTGTACACACTTGTACAAGCTTGTACACACTTGTACACCCTTGTACAAACTTGTGCACCCTTGTACACTTTTGTACACCCTTGTATACATTTGTACAAACTTGTACAAACTTGTACACACTTGTACAAACTTGTACACCCTTGTACACACTTGTACAACCTTGTACACACTTGTACAACCTTGTACAAACCTGTACACCCTTGTACACACTTGTACAAGCTTGTACACGATTGTACACTCTTGTACACACTTGTGCAACCTTGTACACACTTGTACAACCTTGTACACACTTGTACAACCTTGTACACACTTGTTCAAGCTTGTACACACTTGTACAACCTTGTACACACTTGTACACCCTTGTACACACTTGTACAACCTTGTACACACTTGTACAACCTTGTACACAATTGTAAAACCTTGTACACACTTGTACAACCTTGTACACACTTGTACACCCTTGTACACACTTGTACAAAATTTTACATTCTTGTACATACTTGTACACCCTTGTACACACTTGTACAACCTTGTACAAACCTGTACACCCTTGTACACACTTGTACAAGCTTGTACACACTTGTACAAGCTTGTACACACTTGTACACCCTTGTACAAACTTGTGCACCCTTGAACACTTTTGTACACCCTTGTACACATTTGTACAACCTTGTACAAACTTAAACACACTTGTACAAACATGTACACACTTGAACAACCTTGTACACACTTGTACAACCTTGTACACACTTGTACAAGCTTGTACACACTTGTACAACCTTGTACACACTTGTACAACCTTGTACACACTTGTACAAGCTTGTACACACTTGTACAACCTTGTACACACTTGTAAACCTTTTACACAATTGTAAAACCTTGTACACACTTGTACATTCTTGTACAAACTTGTACTTACTTGTACAACCTTGTACAAACTTGTACACACTTGTACAAACTTTTACATCCTTGTATACATTTGTACACCCTTGTACACACTTGTACACCCTTGTACACACATGTACAACCTTTTACAAACTTGTACACACTTGTACAAACTTGTACATTCTTGTACATACTTGTACACCCTTGTAAACACTTGTACAAAATTGTACAAACCTGTACACCCTTGTACACACTTGTACAAGCTTGTACACACTTGTACAAGCTTGTACACACTTGTACACCCTTGTACAAACTTGTGCACCCTTGTACACTTTTGTACACCCTTGTATACATTTGTACAAACTTGTACAAACTTGTACACACTTGTACAAACTTGTACACACTTGTACAAACTTGTACACCCTTGTACACACTTGTACAACCTTGTACACACTTGTACAACCTTGTACAAACCTGTACACCCTTGTACACACTTGTACAAGCTTGTACACGATTGTACACTCTTGTACACACTTGTGCAACCTTGTACACACTTGTACAACCTTGTACACACTTGTACAACCTTGTACACACTTGTTCAAGCTTGTACACACTTGTACAACCTTGTACACACTTGTACACCCTTGTACACACTTGTACAACCTTTTACAAACTTGTACACACTTGTACAAAATTGTACATTCTTGTACATACTTGTACACCCTTGTACACACTTGTACAACCTTGTACAAACCTGTACACCCTTGTACACACTTGTACAACCTTGTACAAACCTGTACACCCTTGTACACACTTGTACAAGCTTGTACACACTTGTACAAGCTTGTACACACTTGTACAAGCTTGTACACACTTGTACACCCTTGTACAAACTTGTGCACCCTTGTACACTTTTGTACACCCTTGTACACATTTGTACAACCTTGTACAAACTTGTACACACTTGTACAAACTTGTACACACTTGTACAAACTTGTGTACACTTGTACAACCTTGTACACACTTGTACACCCTTGTACACACTTGTACAACCTTGTACACACTTGTACAACCTCGTACACACTTGTACAACCTTGTACACACTTGTACAACCTTGTACACAATTGTAAAACCTTGTACACACTTTTACAACCTTGTACACACTTGTACACCCTAGTACACACTTGTACAAAATTTTACATTCTTGTACATACTTGTACACCCTTGTACACACTTGTACAACCTTGTACAAACCTGTACACCCTTGTACACACTTGTACAAACTTGTACACACTTGTACAAGCTTGTACACACTTGTACACCCTTGTACAAACTTGTGCACCCTTGAACACTTTTGTACACCCTTGTACACATTTGTACAACCTTGTACAAACTTAAACACACTTGTACAAACATGTACACACTTGAACAACCTTGTACACACTTGAACAACCTTGTACACACTTGTACAACCTTGTACACACTTGTACAAGCTTGTACACACTTGTACAACCTTGTACACACTTGTACAACCTTTTACACAATTGTAAAACCTTGTACACACTTGTACATTCTTGTACAAACTTGTACTTACTTGTACAACCTTGTACAAACTTGTACACACTTGTACGAACTTTTACATCCTTGTACACGATTGTACACCCTTGTACACACTTGTGCACCCTTGTACACACTTGTACACCCTTGTACACACATGTACAACCTTTTATAAACTTGTACACACTTGTACAAACTTGTACATTCTTGTACATACTTGTACACCCTTGTAAACACTTGTACAAAATTGTACAAACCTGTACACCCTTGTACACACTTGTACAAGCTTGTACACACTTGTACAAGCTTGTACACACTTGTACACCCTTGTACAAACTTGTGCACCCTTGTACACTTTTGTACACCCTTGTATACATTTGTACAAACTTGTACAAACTTGTACACACTTGTACAAACTTGTACACATTTGTACAAACTTGTACACCCTTGTACACACTTGTACAACCTTTTACAAATTTGTACACACTTGTACAAAATTGTACATTCTTGTACATACTTGTACACCCTTGTACACACTTGTACAACCTTGTACAAACCTGTACACCTTTGTACACACTTGTACAAGCTTGTACACACTTGTACACCCTTGTACAAACTTGTGCACCCTTGTACACTTTTGTACACCCTTGTACACATTTGTACAACCTTGTAAAAACTTGTACACACTTGTACAAACTTGTACACACTTGTACAAACTTGTGTACACTTGTACAACCTTGTACACACTTGTACAACCTTGTACACACTTGTACAACCTCGTACACACTTGTACAACCTTGTACACACTTGTACAACCTTGTACACAATTGTAAAACCTTGTACACACTTGTACAACCTTGTACACACTTGTACAACCTTGTACACAATTGTAAAACCTTGTACACACTTGTACAACCTTGTACACACTTGTACACCCTTGTACACACTTGTACAAAATTTTAATTTCTTGTACATACTTGTACACCCTTGTACACACTTGTACAACCTTGTACAAACCTGTACACCCTTGTACACACTTGTACAAGCTTGTACACACTTGTACACCCTTGTACAAACTTGTGCACCCTTGAACACTTTTGTACACCCTTGTACACATTTGTACAACCTTGTACAAACTTAAACACACTTGTACAAACATGTACACACTTGAACAACCTTGTAAACACTTGTACAACCTTGTACACACTTGTACAAGCTTGTACACACTTGTACAACCTTGTACACACTTGTACAACCTTGTACACACTTGTACACACTTGTACAAGCTTGTACACACTTGTACAACCTTGTACACACTTGTACAACCTTTTACACAATTGTAAAACCTT
Source organism: Macrosteles quadrilineatus (assembly GCF_028750875.1). Classification (NCBI taxonomy): domain Eukaryota; kingdom Metazoa; phylum Arthropoda; class Insecta; order Hemiptera; family Cicadellidae; genus Macrosteles; species Macrosteles quadrilineatus. The sequence goes on along the minus strand of NW_026542770.1, from coordinate 154,750 downwards.
GTACACACTTGTACATTCTTGTACAAACTTGTACTTACTTGTACAACCTTGTACAAACTTGTACACACTTGTACAAACTTTTACATCCTTGTATACATTTGTACACCCTTGTACACACTTGTACAACCTTGTACAAACCTGTACACGATTGTACACACTTGTACAAGCTTGTACACGATTGTACACCCTTGTACACACTTGTGCACCCTTGTACACACTTGTACACCCTTGTACACACATGTACAACCTTTAACAAACTTGTACACACTTGTACAAACTTGTACATTCTTGTACATACTTGTACACCCTTGTAAACACTTGTACAAAATTGTACAAACCTGTACACCCTTGTACACACTTGTACACACTTGTACACCCTTGTACAAACTTGTGCACCCTTGTACACTTTTGTACACCCTTGTATACATTTGTAGAAACTTGTACAAACTTGTACACACTTGTACAAACTTGTACACACTTGTACAAACTTGTACACCCTTGTACAAACTTGTACACCCTTGTACACACTTGTACAACCTTGTACACACTTGTACAACCTTGTACAAACCTGTACACCCTTGTACACACTTGTACAAGCTCGTACACGATTGTACACTCTTGTACACACTTGTGCAACCTTGTACACACTTGTACAACCTTGTACACACTTGTACAACCTTGTACACACTTGTTCAAGCTTGTACACACTTGTACAACCTTGTACACACTTGTACACCCTTGTACACACTTGTACAAACTTTTACAAACTTGTACACACTTGTACAAAATTGTACATTCTTGTACATACTTGTACACCCTTGTACACACTTGTACAACCTTGTACAAACCTGTACACCCTTATACACACTTGTACAAGCTTGTACACACTTGTACAAGCTTGTACACACTTGTACACCCTTGTACAAACTTGTGCACCTTTGAACACTTTTGTACACCCTTGTACACATTTGTACAACCTTGTACAAACTTAAACACACTTGTACAAACATGTACACACTTGAACAACCTTGTACACACTTGTACAAACCTTGTACACACTTGTACAAGCTTGTACACACTTGTACAACCTTGTACACACTTGTACAACCTTGTACACACTTGTACAAGCTTGTACACACTTGTACAAACTTGTGTACACTTGTACAACCTTGTACACCCTTGTACAAACTTGTGCACCCTTGTACACTTTTGTACACCCTTGTACACATTTGTACAACCTTGTACAAACTTGTACACACTTGTACAAACTTGTACACACTTGTACAAACTTGTGTACACTTGTACAACCTTGTACACACTTGTACAACCTTGTACACACTTGTACATTCTTGTACACACTTGTACAACCTCGTACACACTTGTACAACCTTGTACACACTTGTACAACCTTGTACACAATTGTAAAACCTTGTACACACTTTTACAACCTTGTACACACTTGTACACCCTTGTACACACTTGTACAAAATTTTACATTCTTGTACATACTTGTACACCCTTGTACACACTTGTACAACCTTGTACAAACCTGTACACCCTTGTACACACTTGTACAAGCTTGTACACACTTGTACAAGCTTGTACACACTTGTACACCCTTGTACAAACTTGTGCACCCTTGAACACTTTTGTACACCCTTGTACACATTTGTACAACCTTGTACAAACTTGTACAACCTTGTACACAATTGTAAAACCTTGTACACACTTTTACAACCTTGTACACACTTGTACACCCTTGTACACACTTGTACAAAATTTTACATTCTTGTACATACTTGTACACCCTTGTACACACTTGTACAACCTTGTACAAACCTGTACACCCTTGTACACACTTGTACAAACATGTACACACTTGAACAACCTTGTACACACTTGTACAAACCTTGTACACACTTGTACAAGCTTGTACACACTTGTACAACCTTGTACACACTTGTACAACCTTGTACACACTTGTACAAGCTTGTACACACTTGTACAACCTTGTACACACTTGTACAACCTTGTACAAACCTGTACACCCTTGTACACACTTGTACAAGCTTGTACACGATTGTACACCCTTGTACACACTTGTGCACTCTTGTACACACTTGTACACCCTTGTACACACTTGTACAACCTTTTACAAACTTGTACACACTTGTACAAACTTGTACATTCTTGTACATACTTGTACACCCTTGTAAACACTTGTACAACCTTGTACAAACCTGTACACCCTTGGACACACTTGTACAAGCTTGTACACACTTGTACAAGCTTGTACACACTTGTACACCCTTGTAAAAACTTGTGCAACATTGTACACTTTTGTACACCCTTGTATACATTTGTACAAACTTGTACAAACTTGTACACACTTGTACAAACTTGTACACACTTGTACAAACCTGTACACCCTTGTACACACTTGTACAAGCTTGTACACGATTGTACACTCTTGTACACACTTGTGCAACCTTGTACACACTTGTACAACCTTGTACACACTTGTACAACCTTGTACACACTTGTTCAAGCTTGTACACACTTGTACAACCTTGTACACACTTGTACACCCTTGTACACACTTGTACAACCTTTTACAAACTTGTACACACTTGTACAAAATTGTACATTCTTGTACATACTTGTACACCCTTGTACACACTTGTACACCCTTGTACAAACTTGTGCACCCTTGTACACTTTTGTACACCCTTGTACACATTTGTACAAACTTGTACAAACTTGTACACACTTGTACAAACTTGTACACACTTGTACAAACTTGTGTACACTTGTACAACCTTGTACACACTTGTACAACCTTGTACACACTTGTACAACCTTGTACACACTTGTACAACCTTGTACACACTTGTACAACCTTGTACACAATTGTAAAACCTTGTACACACGTGTACAACCTTGTACAAACTTGTACACACTTGTACAACCTTGTACACACTTGTACAACCTCGTACACACTTGTACAACCTCGTACACACTTGTACAACCTTGTACACACTTGTACAACCTTGTACACAATTGTAAAACCTTGTACACACTTGTACAACCTTGTACACACTTGTACACCCTTGTACACACTTGTACAAAATTTTACATTCTTGTACATACTTGTACACCCTTGTACACACTTGTACAACCTTGTACAAACCTGTACACCCTTGTACACACTTGTACAAGCTTGTACACACTTGTACAAGCTTGTACACACTTGTACAAGCTTGTACACACTTGTACACCCTTGTACAAACTTGTGCACCCTTGAACACTTTTGTACACCCTTGTACACATTTGTACAACCTTGTACAAACTTAAACACACTTGTACAAACTTGTACACACTTGTACAACCTTGTACACACTTGTACAACCTCGTACACACTTGTACAACCTCGTACACACTTGTACAACCTTGTACACACTTGTACAACCTTGTACACAATTGTAAAACCTTGTACACACTTGTACAACCTTGTACACACTTGTACACCCTTGTACACACTTGTACAAAATTTTACATTCTTGTACATACTTGTACACCCTTGTACACACTTGTACAACCTTGTACAAACCTGTACACCCTTGTACACACTTGTACAAGCTTGTACACACTTGTACAAGCTTGTACACACTTGTACACCCTTGTACAAACTTGTGCACCCTTGAACACTTTTGTACACCCTTGTACACATTTGTACAACCTTGTACAAACTTAAACACACTTGTACAAACATGTACACACTTGAAGAACCTTGTACACACTTGTACAACCTTGTACACACTTGTACAACCTTGTACACACTTGTACAAGCTTGTACACACTTGTACAACCTTGTACACACTTGTACAACCTTGTACACACTTGTACAAGCTTGTACACACTTGTACAACCTTGTACACACTTGTACAACCTTTTACACAATTGTAAAACCTTGTACACACTTGTACTTTCTTGTACAAACTTGTACTTACTTGTACAACCTTGTACAAACTTGTACACACTTGTACAAACTTTTACATCCTTGTATACATTTGTACACCCTTGTACACACTTGTACAACCTTGTACAAAACTGTACACCCTTGTACACACTTGTACAAGCTTGTACACGATTGTACACCCTTGTACACACTTGTGCACCCTTGTACACACTTGTACACCCTTGTACACACATGTACAACCTTTTACAAACTTGTACACACTTGTACAAACTTGTACATTCTTGTACATACTTGTACACCCTTGTAAACACTTGTACAAAATTGTACAAACCTGTACACCCTTGTAAACACTTGTACAAGCTTGTACACACTTGTACAAGCTTGTACACACTTGTACACCCTTGTACAAACTTGTGCACCCTTGTACACTTTTGTACACCCTTGTATACATTTGTACAAACTTGTACAAACTTGTACACACTTGTACAAACTTGTACACACTTGTACAAACTTGTACACCCTTGTACACACTTGTACAACCTTGTACACACTTGTACAACCTTGTACAAACCTGTACACCCTTGTACACACTTGTACAAGCTTGTACACGATTGTACACTCTTGTACACACTTGTGCAACCTTGTACACACTTGTACAACCTTGTACACACTTGTACAACCATGTACACACTTGTTCAAGCTTGTACACACTTGTACAACCTTGTACAAACTTGTACACCCTTGTACACACTTGTACAACCTTTTACAAACTTGTACACACTTGTACAAAATTGTACATTCTTGTACATACTTGTACACCCTTGTACACACTTGTACAACCTTGTACAAACCTGTACACCCTTGTACACACTTGTACAACCTTGTACAAACCTGTACACCCTTGTACACACTTGTACAAGCTTGTACACACTTGTACAAGCTTGTACACACTTGTACAAGCTTGTACACACTTGTACACCCTTGTACAAACTTGTGCACCCTTGTACACTTTTGTACACCCTTGTACACATTTGTACAACCTTGTACAAACTTGTACACACTTGTACAAACTTGTACACACTTGTACAAACTTGTGTACACTTGTACAACCTTGTACACACTTGTACACCCTTGTACACACTTGTACAACCTTGTACACACTTGTACAACCTCGTACACACTTGTACAACCTTGTACACACTTGTACAACCTTGTACACAATTGTAAAACCTTGTACACACTTTTACAACCTTGTACACACTTGTACACCCTTGTACACACTTGTACAAAATTTTACATTCTTGTACATACTTGTACACCCTTGTACACACTTGTACAACCTTGTACAAACCTGTACACCCTTGTACACACTTGTACAAGCTTGTACACACTTGTACACCCTTGTACAAACTTGTGCACCCTTGAACACTTTTGTACACCCTTGTACACATTTGTACAACCTTGTACAAACTTAAACACACTTGTACAAACATGTACACACTTGAACAACCTTGTACACACTTGTACAACCTTATACACACTTGTACAAGCTTGTACACACTTGTACAACCTTGTACACACTTGTACAACCTTTTACACAATTGTAAAACCTTGTACACACTTGTACATTCTTGTACAAACTTGTACTTACTTGTACAACCTTGTACAAACTTGTACACACTTGTACGAACTTTTACATCCTTGTATACATTTGTACACCCTTGTACACACTTGTACAACCTTGTACAAACCTGTACACCCTTGTACACACTTGTACAAGCTTGTACACGATTGTACACCCTTGTACACACTTGTGCACCCTTGTACACACTTGTACACCCTTGTACACACATGTACAACCTTTTATAAACTTGTACACACTTGTACAAACTTGTACATTCTTGTACATACTTGTACACCCTTGTAAACACTTGTACAAAATTGTAAAAACCTGTACACCCTTGTACACACTTGTACAAGCTTGTACACACTTGTACAAGCTTGTACACACTTGTACACCCTTGTACAAACTTGTGCACCCTTGTACACTTTTGTACACCCTTGTATACATTTGTACAAACTTGTACAAACTTGTACACACTTGTACAAACTTGTACACACTTGTACAAACTTGTACACCCTTGTACACACTTGTACAACCTTGTACACACTTGTACAACCTTGTACAAACCTGTACACCCTTGTACACACTTGTACAAGCTTGTACACGATTGTACACTCTTGTACACACTTGTGCAACCTTGTACACACTTGTACAACCTTGTACACACTTGTACAACCTTGTACACACTTGTTCAAGCTTGTACACACTTGTACAACCTTGTACACACTTGTACACCCTTGTACACACTTGTACAACCTTTTACAAATTTGTACACACTTGTACAAAATTGTACATTCTTGTACATACTTGTACACCCTTGTACACACTTGTACAACCTTGTACAAACCTGTACACCCTTGTACACACTTGTACAAGCTTGTACACACTTGTACAAGCTTGTACACACTTGTACAAGCTTGTAAACACTTGTACAAGCTTGTACACACTTGTACAAGCTTGTACACACTTGTACAAGCTTGTACACACTTGTACACCCTTGTACAAACTTGTGCACCCTTGTACACTTTTGTACACCCTTGTACACATTTGTACAACCTTGTAAAAACTTGTACACACTTGTACAAACTTGTACACACTTGTACAAACTTGTACAAACTTGTACACACTTGTACACCCTTGTACACACTTGTACAAGCTTGTACACGATTGTACACTCTTGTACACACTTGTGCAACCTTGTACACACTTGTACAACCTTGTACACACTTGTACAACCTTGTACACACTTGTTCAAGCTTGTACACACTTGTACAACCTTGTACACACTTGTACACCCTTGTACACACTTGTACAACCTTTTACAAACTTGTACACACTTGTACAAAATTGTACATTCTTGTACATACTTGTACACCCTTGTACACACTTGTACAACCTTGTACAAACCTGTACACCCTTGTACACACTTGTACAACCTTGTACAAACCTGTACACCCTTGTACACACTTGTACAAGCTTGTACACACTTGTACAAGCTTGTACACACTTGTACAAGCTTGTACACACTTGTACACCCTTGTACAAACTTGTGCACCCTTGTACACTTTTGTACACCCTTGTACACATTTGTACAACCTTGTACAAACTTGTACACACTTGTACAAACTTGTACACACTTGTACAAACTTGTGTACACTTGTACAACCTTGTACACACTTGTACACCCTTGTACACACTTGTACAACCTTGTACACACTTGTACAACCTCGTACACACTTGTACAACCTTGTACACACTTGTACAACCTTGTACACAATTGTAAAACCTTGTACACACTTTTACAACCTTGTACACACTTGTACACCCTAGTACACACTTGTACAAAATTTTACATTCTTGTACATACTTGTACACCCTTGTACACACTTGTACAACCTTGTACAAACCTGTACACCCTTGTACACACTTGTACAAACTTGTACACACTTGTACAAGCTTGTACACACTTGTACACCCTTGTACAAACTTGTGCACCCTTGAACACTTTTGTACACCCTTGTACACATTTGTACAACCTTGTACAAACTTAAACACACTTGTACAAACATGTACACACTTGAACAACCTTGTACACACTTGAACAACCTTGTACACACTTGTACAACCTTGTACACACTTGTACAAGCTTGTACACACTTGTACAACCTTGTACACACTTGTACAACCTTTTACACAATTGTAAAACCTTGTACACACTTGTACATTCTTGTACAAACTTGTACTTACTTGTACAACCTTGTACAAACTTGTACACACTTGTACGAACTTTTACATCCTTGTACACGATTGTACACCCTTGTACACACTTGTGCACCCTTGTACACACTTGTACACCCTTGTACACACATGTACAACCTTTTATAAACTTGTACACACTTGTACAAACTTGTACATTCTTGTACATACTTGTACACCCTTGTAAACACTTGTACAAAATTGTACAAACCTGTACACCCTTGTACACACTTGTACAAGCTTGTACACACTTGTACAAGCTTGTACACACTTGTACACCCTTGTACAAACTTGTGCACCCTTGTACACTTTTGTACACCCTTGTATACATTTGTACAAACTTGTACAAACTTGTACACACTTGTACAAACTTGTACACATTTGTACAAACTTGTACACCCTTGTACACACTTGTACAACCTTTTACAAATTTGTACACACTTGTACAAAATTGTACATTCTTGTACATACTTGTACACCCTTGTACACACTTGTACAACCTTGTACAAACCTGTACACCTTTGTACACACTTGTACAAGCTTGTACACACTTGTACAAGCTTGTACACACTTGTACAAGCTTGTACACACTTGTACACCCTTGTACAAACTTGTGCACCCTTGTACACTTTTGTACACCCTTGTACACATTTGTACAACCTTGTAAAAACTTGTACACACTTGTACAAACTTGTACACACTTGTACAAACTTGTGTACACTTGTACAACCTTGTACACACTTGTACAACCTTGTACACACTTGTACAACCTCGTACACACTTGTACAACCTTGTACACACTTGTACAACCTTGTACACAATTGTAAAACCTTGTACACACTTGTACAACCTTGTACACACTTGTACACCCTTGTACACACTTGTACAAAATTTTAATTTCTTGTACATACTTGTACACCCTTGTACACACTTGTACAACCTTGTACAAACCTGTACACCCTTGTACACACTTGTACAAGCTTGTACACACTTGTACACCCTTGTACAAACTTGTGCACCCTTGAACACTTTTGTACACCCTTGTACACATTTGTACAACCTTGTACAAACTTAAACACACTTGTACAAACATGTACACACTTGAACAACCTTGTACACACTTGTACAACCTTGTACACACTTGTACAAGCTTGTACACACTTGTACAACCTTGTACACACTTGTACAACCTTGTACACACTTGTACACACTTGTACAAGCTTGTACACACTTGTACAACCTTGTACACACTTGTACAACCTTTTACACAATTGTAAAACCTTGTACACACTTGTACATTCTTGTACAAACTTGTACTTACTTGTACAACCTTGTACAAACTTGTACACACTTGTACAAACTTTTACATCCTTGTATACATTTGTACACCCTTGTACACACTTGTACAACCTTGTACAAACCTGTACACGATTGTACACACTTGTACAAGCTTGTACACGATTGTACACCCTTGTACACACTTGTGCACCCTTGTACACACTTGTACACCCTTGTACACACATGTACAACCTTTTACAAACTTGTACACACTTGTACAAACTTGTACATTCTTGTACATACTTGTACACCCTTGTAAACACTTGTACAAAATTGTACAAACCTGTACACCCTTGTACACACTTGTACACACTTGTACACCCTTGTACAAACTTGTGCACCCTTGTACACTTTTGTACACCCTTGTATACATTTGTAGAAACTTGTACAAACTTGTACACACTTGTACAAACTTGTACACACTTGTACAAACTTGTACACCCTTGTACAAACTTGTACTCCTTTGTACACACTTGTACAACCTTGTACACACTTGTACAACCTTGTACAAACCTGTACACCCTTGTACACACTTGTACAAGCTTGTACACGATTGTACACTCTTGTACACACTTGTGCAACCTTGTACACACTTGTACAACCTTGTACACACTTGTACAACCTTGTACACACTTGTTCAAGCTTGTACACACTTGTACAACCTTGTACACACTTGTACACCCTTGTACACACTTGTACAACCTTTTACAAACTTGTACACACTTGTACAAAATTGTACATTCTTGTACATACTTGTACACCCTTGTACACACTTGTACAACCTTGTACAAACCTGTACACCCTTGTACACACTTGTACAAGCTTGTACACACTTGTACAAGCTTGTACACACTTGTACACCCTTGTACAAACTTGTGCACCTTTGAACACTTTTGTACACCCTTGTACACATTTGTACAACCTTGTACAAACTTAAACACACTTGTACAAACATGTACACACTTGAACAAACTTGTACACACTTGTACAAACCTTGTACACACTTGTACAAGCTTGTACACACTTGTACAACCTTGTACACACTTGTACAACCTTGTACACACTTGTACAAGCTTGTACACACTTGTACAAACTTGTGTACACTTGTACAACCTTGTACACCCTTGTACAAACTTGTGCACCCTTGTACACTTTTGTACACCCTTGTACACATTTGTACAACCTTGTACAAACTTGTACACACTTGTACAAACTTGTACACACTTGTACAAACTTGTGTACACTTGTACAACCTTGTACACACTTGTACAACCTTGTACACACTTGTACAACCTTGTACACACTTGTACAACCTTGTACACACTTGTACAACCTCGTACACACTTGTACAACCTTGTACACACTTGTACAACCTTGTACACAATTGTAAAACCTTGTACACACTTTTACAACCTTGTACACACTTGTACACCCTTGTACACACTTGTACAAAATTTTACATTCTTGTACATACTTGTACACCCTTGTACACACTTGTACAACCTTGTACAAACCTGTACACCCTTGTACACACTTGTACAAGCTTGTACACACTTGTACAAGCTTGTACACACTTGTACACCCTTGTACAAACTTGTGCACCCTTGAACACTTTTGTACACCCTTGTACACATTTGTACAACCTTGTACAAACTTGTACAACCTTGTACACAATTGTAAAACCTTGTACACACTTTTACAACCTTGTACACACTTGTACACCCTTGTACACACTTGTACAAAATTTTACATTCTTGTACATACTTGTACACCCTTGTACACACTTGTACAACCTTGTACAAACCTGTACACCCTTGTACACACTTGTACAAACATGTACACACTTGAACAACCTTGTACACACTTGTACAAACCTTGTACACACTTGTACAAGCTTGTACACACTTGTACAACCTTGTACACACTTGTACAACCTTGTACACACTTGTACAAGCTTGTACACACTTGTACAACCTTGTACACACTTGTACAACCTTGTACAAACCTGTACACCCTTGTACACACTTGTACAAGCTTGTACACGATTGTACACCCTTGTACACACTTGTGCACTCTTGTACACACTTGTACACCCTTGTACACACTTGTACAACCTTTTACAAACTTGTACACACTTGTACAAACTTGTACATTCTTGTACATACTTGTACACCCTTGTAAACACTTGTACAACCTTGTACAAACCTGTACACCCTTGGACACACTTGTACAAGCTTGTACACACTTGTACAAGCTTGTACACACTTGTACACCCTTGTAAAAACTTGTGCACCCTTGTACACTTTTGTACACCCTTGTATACATTTGTACAAACTTGTACAAACTTGTACACACTTGTACAAACTTGTACACACTTGTACAAACCTGTACACCCTTGTACACACTTGTACAAGCTTGTACACGATTGTACACTCTTGTACACACTTGTGCAACCTTGTACACACTTGTACAACCTTGTACACACTTGTACAACCTTGTACACACTTGTTCAAGCTTGTACACACTTGTACAACCTTGTACACACTTGTACACCCTTGTACACACTTGTACAACCTTTTACAAACTTGTACACACTTGTACAAAATTGTACATTCTTGTACATACTTGTACACCCTTGTACACACTTGTACACCCTTGTACAAACTTGTGCACCCTTGTACACTTTTGTACACCCTTGTACACATTTGTACAAACTTGTACAAACTTGTACACACTTGTACAAACTTGTACACACTTGTACAAACTTGTGTACACTTGTACAACCTTGTACACACTTGTACAACCTTGTACACACTTGTACAACCTTGTACACACTTGTACAACCTTGTACACACTTGTACAACCTTGTACACAATTGTAAAACCTTGTACACACGTGTACAACCTTGTACAAACTTGTACACACTTGTACAACCTTGTACACACTTGTACAACCTCGTACACACTTGTACAACCTCGTACACACTTGTACAACCTTGTACACACTTGTACAACCTTGTACACAATTGTAAAACCTTGTACACACTTGTACAACCTTGTACACACTTGTACACCCTTGTACACACTTGTACAAAATTTTACATTCTTGTACATACTTGTACACCCTTGTACACACTTGTACAACCTTGTACAAACCTGTACACCCTTGTACACACTTGTACAAGCTTGTACACACTTGTACAAGCTTGTACACACTTGTACAAGCTTGTACACACTTGTACACCCTTGTACAAACTTGTGCACCCTTGAACACTTTTGTACACCCTTGTACACATTTGTACAACCTTGTACAAACTTAAACACACTTGTACAAACTTGTACACACTTGTACAACCTTGTACACACTTGTACAACCTCGTACACACTTGTACAACCTCGTACACACTTGTACAACCTTGTACACACTTGTACAACCTTGTACACAATTGTAAAACCTTGTACACACTTGTACAACCTTGTACACACTTGTACACCCTTGTACACACTTGTACAAAATTTTACATTCTTGTACATACTTGTACACCCTTGTACACACTTGTACAACCTTGTACAAACCTGTACACCCTTGTACACACTTGTACAAGCTTGTACACACTTGTACAAGCTTGTACACACTTGTACACCCTTGTACAAACTTGTGCACCCTTGAACACTTTTGTACACCCTTGTACACATTTGTACAACCTTGTACAAACTTAAACACACTTGTACAAACATGTACACACTTGAAGAACCTTGTACACACTTGTACAACCTTGTACACACTTGTACAAGCTTGTACACACTTGTACAACCTTGTACACACTTGTACAACCTTGTACACACTTGTACAAGCTTGTACACACTTGTACAACCTTGTACACACTTGTACAACCTTTTACACAATTGTAAAACCTTGTACACACTTGTACATTCTTGTACAAACTTGTACTTACTTGTACAACCTTGTACAAACTTGTACACACTTGTACAAACTTTTACATCCTTGTATACATTTGTACACCCTTGTACACACTTGTACAACCTTGTACAAAACTGTACACCCTTGTACACACTTGTACAAGCTTGTACACGATTGTACACCCTTGTACACACTTGTGCACCCTTGTACACACTTGTACACCCTTGTACACACATGTACAACCTTTTACAAACTTGTACACACTTGTACAAACTTGTACATTCTTGTACATACTTGTACACCCTTGTAAACACTTGTACAAAATTGTACAAACCTGTACACCCTTGTAAACACTTGTACAAGCTTGTACACACTTGTACAAGCTTGTACACACTTGTACACCCTTGTACAAACTTGTGCACCCTTGTACACTTTTGTACACCCTTGTATACATTTGTACAAACTTGTACAAACTTGTACACACTTGTACAAACTTGTACACACTTGTACAAACTTGTACACCCTTGTACACACTTGTACAACCTTGTACACACTTGTACAACCTTGTACAAACCTGTACACCCTTGTACACACTTGTACAAGCTTGTACACGATTGTACACTCTTGTACACACTTGTGCAACCTTGTACACACTTGTACAACCTTGTACACACTTGTACAACCATGTACACACTTGTTCAAGCTTGTACACACTTGTACAACCTTGTACACACTTGTACACCCTTGTACACACTTGTACAACCTTTTACAAACTTGTACACACTTGTACAAAATTGTACATTCTTGTACATACTTGTACACCCTTGTACACACTTGTACAACCTTGTACAAACCTGTACACCCTTGTACACACTTGTACAACCTTGTACAAACCTGTACACCCTTGTACACACTTGTACAAGCTTGTACACACTTGTACAAGCTTGTACACACTTGTACAAGCTTGTACACACTTGTACACCCTTGTACAAACTTGTGCACCCTTGTACACTTTTGTACACCCTTGTACACATTTGTACAACCTTGTACAAACTTGTACACACTTGTACAAACTTGTACACACTTGTACAAACTTGTGTACACTTGTACAACCTTGTACACACTTGTACACCCTTGTACACACTTGTACAACCTTGTACACACTTGTACAACCTCGTACACACTTGTACAACCTTGTACACACTTGTACAACCTTGTACACAATTGTAAAACCTTGTACACACTTTTACAACCTTGTACACACTTGTACACCCTTGTACACACTTGTACAAAATTTTACATTCTTGTACATACTTGTACACCCTTGTACACACTTGTACAACCTTGTACAAACCTGTACACCCTTGTACACACTTGTACAAGCTTGTACACACTTGTACACCCTTGTACAAACTTGTGCACCCTTGAACACTTTTGTACACCCTTGTACACATTTGTACAACCTTGTACAAACTTAAACACACTTGTACAAACATGTACACACTTGAACAACCTTGTACACACTTGTACAACCTTGTACACACTTGTACAAGCTTGTACACACTTTTACAACCTTGTACACACTTGTACAACCTTTTACACAATTGTAAAACCTTGTACACACTTGTACATTCTTGTACAAACTTGTACTTACTTGTACAACCTTGTACAAACTTGTACACACTTGTACGAACTTTTACATCCTTGTATACATTTGTACACCCTTGTACACACTTGTACAACCTTGTACAAACCTGTACACCCTTGTACACACTTGTACAAGCTTGTACACGATTGTACACCCTTGTACATACTTGTACACCCTTGTAAACACTTGTACAAAATTGTACAAACCTGTACACCCTTGTACACACTTGTACAAGCTTGTACACACTTGTACAAGCTTGTACACACTTGTACACCCTTGTACAAACTTGTGCACCCTTGTACACTTTTGTACACCCTTGTATACATTTGTACAAACTTGTACAAACTTGTACACACTTGTACAAACTTGTACACACTTGTACAAACTTGTACACCCTTGTACACACTTGTACAACCTTGTACACACTTGTACAACCTTGTACAAACCTGTACACCCTTGTACACACTTGTACAAGCTTGTACACGATTGTACACTCTTGTACACACTTGTGCAACCTTGTACACACTTGTACAACCTTGTACACACTTGTACAACCTTGTACACACTTGTTCAAGCTTGTACACACTTGTACAACCTTGTACACACTTGTACACCCTTGTACACACTTGTACAACCTTTTACAAATTTGTACACACTTGTACAAAATTGTACATTCTTGTACATACTTGTACACCCTTGTACACACTTGTACAACCTTGTACAAACCTGTACACCCTTGTACACACTTGTACAAGCTTGTACACACTTGTACAAGCTTGTACACACTTGTACAAGCTTGTAAACACTTGTACAAGCTTGTACACACTTGTACAAGCTTGTACACACTTGTACAAGCTTGTACACACTTGTACACCCTTGTACAAACTTGTGCACCCTTGTACACTTTTGTACACCCTTGTACACATTTGTACAACCTTGTACAAACTTGTACACACTTGTACAAACTTGTACACACTTGTACAAACTTGTGTACACTTGTACAACCTTGTACACACTTGTACACCCTTGTACACACTTGTACAACCTTGTACACACTTGTACAACCTCGTACACACTTGTACAACCTTGTACACACTTGTACAACCTTGTACACAATTGTAAAACCTTGTACACACTTTTACAACCTTGTACACACTTGTACACCCTTGCACACACTTGTACAAAATTTTACATTCTTGTACATACTTGTACACCCTTGTACACACTTGTACAACCTTGTACAAACCTGTACACCCTTGTACACACTTGTACAAGCTTGTACACACTTGTACACCCTTGTACAAACTTGTGCACCCTTGAACACTTTTGTACACCCTTGTACACATTTGTACAACCTTGTACAAACTTAAACACACTTGTACAAACATGTACACACTTGAACAACCTTGTACACACTTGTACAACCTTGTACACACTTGTACAAGCTTGTACACACTTGTACAACCTTGTACACACTTGTACAACCTTTTACACAATTGTAAAACCTTGTACACACTTGTACATTCTTGTACAAACTTGTACTTACTTGTACAACCTTGTACAAACTTGTACACACTTGTACGAACTTTTACATCCTTGTATACATTTGTACACCCTTGTACACACTTGTACAACCTTGTACAAACCTGTACACCCTTGTACACACTTGTACAAGCTTGTACACGATTGTACACCCTTGTACATACTTGTACACCCTTGTAAACACTTGTACAAAATTGTACAAACCTGTACACCCTTGTACACACTTGTACAAGCTTGTACACACTTGTACAAGCTTGTACACACTTGTACACCCTTGTACAAACTTGTGCACCCTTGTACACTTTTGTACACCCTTGTATACATTTGTACAAACTTGTACAAACTTGTACACACTTGTACAAACTTGTACACACTTGTACAAACTTGTACACCCTTGTACACACTTGTACAACCTTGTACACACTTGTACAACCTTGTACAAACCTGTACACCCTTGTACACACTTGTACAAGCTTGTACACGATTGTACACTCTTGTACACACTTGTGCAACCTTGTACACACTTGTACAACCTTGTACACACTTGTACAACCTTGTACACACTTGTTCAAGCTTGTACACACTTGTACAACCTTGTACACACTTGTACACCCTTGTACACACTTGTACAACCTTTTACAAATTTGTACACACTTGTACAAAATTGTACATTCTTGTACATACTTGTACACCCTTGTACACACTTGTACAACCTTGTACAAACCTGTACACCCTTGTACACACTTGTACAAGCTTGTACACACTTGTACAAGCTTGTACACACTTGTACAAGCTTGTAAACACTTGTACAAGCTTGTACACACTTGTACAAGCTTGTACACACTTGTACAAGCTTGTACACACTTGTACACCCTTGTACAAACTTGTGCACCCTTGTACACTTTTGTACACCCTTGTACACATTTGTACAACCTTGTAAAAACTTGTACACACTTGTACAAACTTGTACACACTTGTACAAACTTGTACAAACTTGTACACACTTGTACAAACTTGTGTACACTTGTACAACCTTGTACACACTTGTACAACCTTGTACACACTTGTACAACCTTGTACACAATTGTAAAACCTTGTACACACTTGTACAACCTTGTACACACTTGTACACCCTTGTATACACTTGTACAAAATTTTAATTTCTTGTACATACTTGTACACCCTTGTACACACTTGTACAACCTTGTACAAACCTGTACACCCTTGTACACACTTGTACAAGCTTGTACACACTTGTACACCCTTGTACAAACTTGTGCACCCTTGAACACTTTTGTACACCCTTGTACACATTTGTACAACCTTGTACAAACTTAAACACACTTGTACAAACATGTACACACTTGAACAACCTTGTACACACTTGTACAACCTTGTACACACTTGTACAAGCTTGTACACACTTGTACAACCTTGTACACACTTGTACAACCTTGTACACACTTGTACAAGCTTGTACACACTTGTACAACCTTGTACACACTTGTACAACCTTTTACACAATTGTAAAACCTTGTACACACTTGTACATTCTTGTACAAACTTGTACTTACTTGTACAACCTTGTACAAACTTGTACACACTTGTACAAACTTTTACATCCTTGTATACATTTGTACACCCTTGTACACACTTGTACAACCTTGTACAAACCTGTACACGATTGTACACACTTGTACAAGCTTGTACACGATTGTACACCCTTGTACACACTTGTGCACCCTTGTACACACTTGTACACCCTTGTACACACATGTACAACCTTTTACAAACTTGTACACACTTGTACAAACTTGTACATTCTTGTACATACTTGTACACCCTTGTAAACACTTGTACAAAATTGTACAAACCTGTACACCCTTGTACACACTTGTACACACTTGTACACCCTTGTACAAACTTGTGCACTCTTGTACACTTTTGTACACCCTTGTATACATTTGTACAAACTTGTACAAACTTGTACACACTTGTACAAACTTGTACACACTTGTACAAACTTGTACACCCTTGTACAAACTTGTACACCCTTGTACACACTTGTACAACCTTGTACACACTTGTACAACCTTGTACACACTTGTACAACCTTGTACAAACCTGTACACCCTTGTACACACTTGTACAAGCTTGTACACGATTGTACACTCTTGTACACACTTGTGCAACCTTGTACACACTTGTACAACCTTGTACACACTTGTACAACCTTGTACACACTTGTTCAAGCTTGTACACACTTGTACAACCTTGTACACACTTGTACACCCTTGTACACACTTGTACAACCTTTTACAAACTTGTACACACTTGTACAAAATTGTACATTCTTGTACATACTTGTACACCCTTGTACACACTTGTACAACCTTGTACAAACCTGTACACCCTTGTACACACTTGTACAAGCTTGTACACACTTGTACAAGCTTGTACACACTTGTACACCCTTGTACAAACTTGTGCACCTTTGAACACTTTTGTACACCCTTGTACACATTTGTACAACCTTGTACAAACTTAAACACACTTGTACAAACATGTACACACTTGAACAACCTTGTACACACTTGTACAAACCTTGTACACACTTGTACAAGCTTGTACACACTTGTACAAGCTTGTACACACTTGTACAACCTTGTACACACTTGTACAACCTTGTACACACTTGTACAAACTTGTGTACACTTGTACAACCTTGTACACCCTTGTACAAACTTGTGCACCCTTGTACACTTTTGTACACCCTTGTACACATTTGTACAACCTTGTACAAACTTGTACACACTTGTACAAACTTGTACACACTTGTACAAACTTGTGTACACTTGTACAACCTTGTACACACTTGTACAACCTTGTACACACTTGTACAACCTCGTACACACTTGTACAACCTCGTACACACTTGTACAACCTTGTACACACTTGTACAACCTTGTACACAATTGTAAAACCTTGTACACACTTTTACAACCTTGTACACACTTGTACACCCTTGTACACACTTGTACAAAATTTTACATTCTTGTACATACTTGTACACCCTTGTACACACTTGTACAACCTTGTACAAACCTGTACACCCTTGTACACACTTGTACAAGCTTGTACACACTTGTACAAGCTTGTACACACTTGTACACCCTTGTACAAACTTGTGCACCCTTGAACACTTTTGTACACCCTTGTACACATTTGTACAACCTTGTACAAACATGTACACACTTAAACAACCTTGTACACACTTGTACAAACCTTGTACACACTTGTACAAGCTTGTACACACTTGTACAACCTTGTACACACTTGTACAACCTTGTACACACTTGTACAAGCTTGTACACACTTGTACAACCTTGTACACACTTGTACAACCTTGTACAAACCTGTACACCCTTGTACACACTTGTACAAGCTTGTACACGATTGTACACCCTTGTACACACTTGTGCACTCTTGTACACACTTGTACACCCTTGTACACACTTGTACAACCTTTTACAAACTTGTACACACTTGTACAAACTTGTACATTCTTGTACATACTTGTACACCCTTGTAAACACTTGTACAACCTTGTACAAACCTGTACACCCTTGGACACACTTGTACAAGCTTGTACACACTTGTACAAGCTTGTACACACTTGTACACCCTTGTAAAAACTTGTGCACCCTTGTACACTTTTGTACACCCTTGTATACATTTGTACAAACTTGTACAAACTTGTACACACTTGTACAAACTTGTACACACTTGTACAAACCTGTACACCCTTGTACACACTTGTACAAGCTTGTACACGATTGTACACTCTTGTACACACTTGTGCAACCTTGTACACACTTGTACAACCTTGTACACACTTGTACAACCTTGTACACACTTGTTCAAGCTTGTACACACTTGTACAACCTTGTACACACTTGTACACCCTTGTACACACTTGTACAACCTTTTACAAACTTGTACACACTTGTACAAAATTGTACATTCTTGTACATACTTGTACACCATTGTACACACTTGTACACCCTTGTACAAACTTGTGCACCCTTGTACACTTTTGTACACCCTTGTACACATTTGTACAAACTTGTACAAACTTGTACACACTTGTACAAACTTGTACACACTTGTACAAACTTGTGTACACTTGTACAACCTTGTTCACACTTGTACAACCTTGTACACACTTGTACAACCTTGTACACACTTGTACAACCTTGTACACACTTGTACAACCTTGTACACAATTGTAAAACCTTGTACACACGTGTACAACCTTGTACAAACTTGTACACACTTGTACAACCTTGTACACACTTGTACAACCTCGTACACACTTGTACAACCTTGTTCACACTTGTACAACCTTGTACACACTTGTACAACCTTGTACACACTTGTACAACCTTGTACAAACCTGTACACCCTTGTACACACTTGTACAAGCTTGTACACGATTGTACACTCTTGTACACACTTGTGCAACCTTGTACACACTTGTACAACCTTGTACACACTTGTACAACCTTTTACAAACTTGTACACACTTGTACAAACTTGTACATTCTTGTACATACTTGTACACCCTTGTAAACACTTGTACAACCTTGTACAAACCTGTACACCCTTGGACACACTTGTACAAGCTTGTACACACTTGTACAAGCTTGTACACACTTGTACACCCTTGTAAAAACTTGTGCACCCTTGTACACTTTTGTACACCCTTGTATACATTTGTACAAACTTGTACAAACTTGTACACACTTGTACAAACTTGTACACACTTGTACAAACCTGTACACCCTTGTACACACTTGTACAAGCTTGTACACGATTGTACACTCTTGTACACACTTGTGCAACCTTGTACACACTTGTACAACCTTGTACACACTTGTACAACCTTGTACACACTTGTTCAAGCTTGTACACACTTGTACAACCTTGTACACACTTGTACACCCTTGTACACACTTGTACAACCTTTTACAAACTTGTACACACTTGTACAAAATTGTACATTCTTGTACATACTTGTACACCATTGTACACACTTGTACACCCTTGTACAAACTTGTGCACCCTTGTACACTTTTGTACACCCTTGTACACATTTGTACAAACTTGTACAAACTTGTACACACTTGTACAAACTTGTACACACTTGTACAACCTTGTACACACTTGTACAACCTTGTACACAATTGTAAAACCTTGTACACACGTGTACAACCTTGTACAAACTTGTACACACTTGTACAACCTTGTACACACTTGTACAACCTCGTACACACTTGTACAACCTCGTACACACTTGTACAACCTTGTACACACTTGTACAACCTTGTACACAATTGTAAAACCTTGTACACACTTGTACAACCTTGTACACACTTGTACACCCTTGTACACACTTGTACAAAATTTTACATTCTTGTACATACTTGTACACCCTTGTACACACTTGTACAACCTTGTACAAACCTGTACACCCTTGTACACACTTGTACAAGCTTGTACACACTTGTACAAGCTTGTACACACTTGTACAAGCTTGTACACACTTGTACAAGCTTGTACACACTTGTACACCCTTGTACAAACTTGTGCACCCTTGAACACTTTTGTACACCCTTGTACACATTTGTACAACCTTGTACAAACTTAAACACACTTGAACAAACATGTACACACTTGAACAACCTTGTACACACTTGTACAACCTTGTACACACTTGTACAAGCTTGTATACACTTGTACAACCTTGTACACACTTGTACAACCTTGTACACACTTGTACAAGCTTGTACACACTTGTACAACCTTGTACACACTTGTACAACCTTTTACACAATTGTAAAACCTTGTACACACTTGTACATTCTTGTACAAACTTGTACTTACTTGTACAACCTTGTACAAACTTGTACACACTTGTACAAACTTTTACATCCTTGTATACATTTGTACACCCTTGTACACACTTGTACAAGCTTGTACACACTTGTACAAGCTTGTATACACTTGTACAACCTTGTACACACTTGTACAACCTTGTACACACTTGTACAAGCTTGTACACACTTGTACAAGCTTGTACACGATTGTACACCCTTGTACACAATTGTGCACCCTTGTACACACTTGTACACCCTTGTACACACATGTACAACCTTTTACAAACTTGTACACACTTGTACAAACTTGTACATTCTTGTACATACTTGTACACCCTTGTAAACACTTGTACAAAATTGTACAAACCTGTACACCCTTGTACACACTTGTACAAGCTTGTACACACTTGTACAAGCTTGTACACACTTGTACACCCTTGTACAAACTTGTGCACCCTTGTACACTTTTGTACACCCTTGTATACATTTGTACAAACTTGTACAAACTTGTACACACTTGTACAAACTTGTACACACTTGTACAAACTTGTACACCCTTGTACACACTTGTACAACCTTGTACACACTTGTACAACCTTGTACAAACCTGTACACCCTTGTACACACTTGTACAAGCTTGTACACGATTGTACACTCTTGTACACACTTGTGCAACCTTGTACACACTTGTACAACCTTGTACACACTTGTACAACCTTGTACACACTTGTTCAAGCTTGTACACACTTGTACAACCTTGTACACACTTGTACACCCTTGTACACATTTGTACAACCTTTTACAAACTTGTACACACTTGTACAAAATTGTACATTATTGTACATACTTGTACACCCTTGTACACACTTGTACAACCTTGTACAAACCTGTACACCCTTGTACACACTTGTACAAGCTTGTACACACTTGTACAAGCTTGTACACACTTGTACACCCTTGTACAAACTTGTGCACCCTTGTACACTTTTGTACACCCTTGTACACATTTGTACAACCTTGTACAAACTTGTACACACTTGTACAAACTTGTACACACTTGTACAAACTTGTGTACACTTGTACAACCTTGTACACACTTGTACAACCTTGTACACACTTGTACAACCTTGTACACACTTGTACAACCTCGTACACACTTGTACAACCTTGTACACACTTGTACAACCTTGTACACAATTGTAAAACCTTGTACACACTTGTACAACCTTGTACACACTTGTACACCCTTGTACACACTTGTACAAAATTTTACATTCTTGTACATACTTGTACACCCTTGTACACACTTGTACAACCTTGTACAAACCTGTACACCCTTGCACACACTTGTACAAGCTTGTACACACTTGTACAAGCTTGTACACACTTGTACACCCTTGTACAAACTTGTGCACCCTTGAACACTTTTGTACACCCTTGTACACATTTGTACAACCTTGTACAAACTTAAACACACTTGTACAAACATGTACACACTTGAACAACCTTGTACACACTTGTACAACCTTGTACACACTTGTACAAGCTTGTACACACTTGTACAACCTTGTACACACTTGTACAACCTTGTACACACTTGTACAAGCTTGTACACACTTGTACAACCTTGTACACACTTGTACAACCTTTTACACAATTGTAAAACCTTGTACACACTTGTACATTCTTGTACAAACTTGTACTTACTTGTACAACCTTGTACAAACTTGTACACACTTGTACAAACTTTTACATCCTTGTATACATTTGTACACCCTTGTACACACTTGTACAACCTTGTACAAACCTGTACACCCTTGTACACACTTGTACAAGCTTGTACACGATTGTACACCCTTGTACACACTTGTGCACCCTTGTACACACTTGTACACCCTTGTACACACATGTACAACCTTTTACAAACTTGTACACACTTGTACAAACCTGTACACACTTGTACACACTTGTACAAGCTTGTACACACTTGTACAAGCTTGTACACACTTGTACACCCTTGTACAAACTTGTGCACCCTTGTACACTTTTGTACACCCTTGTATACATTTGTACAAACTTGTACAAACTTGTACACACTTGTACAAACTTGTACACACTTGTACAAACTTGTACACCCTTGTACACACTTGTACAACCTTGTACACACTTGTACAACCTTGTACAAACCTGTACACCCTTGTACACACTTGTACAAGCTTGTACACGATTGTACACTCTTGTACACACTTGTGCAACCTTGTACACATTTGTACAACCTTGTACACACTTGTACAACCTTGTACACACTTGTACAACCTTGTACACACTTGTACACCCTTGTACACACTTGTACAACCTTTTACAAACTTGTACACACTTGTACAAAATTGTACATTCTTGTACATACTTGTACACCCTTGTACACACTTGTACAAGCTTGTACACACTTGTACAAGCTTGTACACACTTGTACAAGCTTGTATACACTTGTACAACCTTGTACACACTTGTACAACCTTGTACACACTTGTACAAGCTTGTACACACTTGTACAACCTTGTACACACTTGTACAACCTTTTACACAATTGTAAAACCTTGTACACACTTGTACATTCTTGTACAAACTTGTACTTACTTGTACAACCTTGTACAAACTTGTACACACTTGTACAAACTTTTACATCCTTGTATACATTTGTACACCCTTGTACACACTTGTACAACCTTGTACAAACCTGTACACCCTTGTACACACTTGTACAAGCTTGTACACGATTGTACACCCTTGTACACACTTGTGCACCCTTGTACACACTTGTACACCCTTGTACACACATGTACAACCTTTTACAAACTTGTACACACTTGTTCAAACTTGTACATTCTTGTACATACTTGTACACCCTTGTAAACACTTGTACAAAATTGTACAAACCTGTACACCCTTGTACACACTTGTACAAGCTTGTACACACTTGTACAAGCTTGTACACACTTGTACACCCTTGTACAAACTTGTGCACCCTTGTACACTTTTGTACACCCTTGTATACATTTGTACAAACTTGTACAAACTTGTACACACTTGTACAAACTTGTACACACTTGTACAAACTTGTACACCCTTGTACACACTTGTACAACCTTGTACACACTTGTACAACCTTGTACAAACCTGTACACCCTTGTACACACTTGTACAAGCTTGTACACGATTGTACACTCTTGTACACACTTGTGCAACCTTGTACACACTTGTACAACCTTGTACACACTTGTACAACCTTGTACACACTTGTTCAAGCTTGTACACACTTGTACAACCTTGTACAAACTTGTACACACTTGTACAAACTTGTACACCCTTGTACACACTTGTACAACCTTGTACACACTTGTACAACCTTGTACAAACCTGTACACCCTTGTACACACTTGTACAAGCTTGTACACGATTGTACACTCTTGTACACACTTGTACAAGCTTGTACACACTTGTACACCCTTGTACAAACTTGTGCACCCTTGTACACTTTTGTACACCCTTGTACACATTTGTACAACCTTGTACAAACTTGTACACACTTGTACAAACTTGTACACACTTGTACAAACTTGTGTACACTTGTACAACCTTGTACACACTTGTACAACCTTGTACACACTTGTACAACCTTGTACACACTTGTACAACCTCGTACACACTTGTACAACCTTGTACACACTTGTACAACCTTGTACACAATTGTAAAACCTTGTACACACTTGTACAACCTTGTACACACTTGTACACCCTTGTACACACTTGTACAAAATTTTACATTCTTGTACATACTTGTACACCCTTGTACACACTTGTACAACCTTGTACAAACCTGTACACCCTTGTACACACTTGTACAAGCTTGTACACACTTGTACAAGCTTGTACACACTTGTACACCCTTGTACAAACTTGTGCACCCTTGAACACTTTTGTACACCCTTGTACACATTTGTACAACCTTGTACAAACTTAAACACACTTGTACAAACATGTACACACTTGAACAACCTTGTACACACTTGTACAACCTTGTACACACTTGTACAAGCTTGTACACACTTGTACAACCTTGTACACACTTGTACAACATTGTACACACTTGTACAAGCTTGTACACACTTGTACAACCTTGTACACACTTGTACAACCTTTTACACAATTGTAAAACCTTGTACACACTTGTACATTCTTGTACAAACTTGTACTTACTTGTACAACCTTGTACAAACTTGTACACACTTGTACAAACTTTTACATCCTTGTATACATTTGTACACCCTTGTACACACTTGTACAACCTTGTACAAACCTGTACACCCTTGTACACACTTGTACAAGCTTGTACACGATTGTACACCCTTGTACACACTTGTGCACCCTTGTACACACTTGTACACCCTTGTACACACATGTACAACCTTTTACAAACTTGTACACACTTGTACAAACTTGTACATTCTTGTACATACTTGTACACCCTTGTAAACACTTGTACAAAATTGTACAAACCTGTACACCCTTGTACACACTTGTACAAGCTTGTACACACTTGTACAAGCTTGTACACACTTGTACACCCTTGTACAAACTTGTGCACCCTTGTACACTTTTGTACACCCTTGTATACATTTGTACAAACTTGTACAAACTTGTACACACTTGTACAAACTTGTACACACTTGTACAAACTTGTACACCCTTGTACACACTTGTACAACCTTGTACACACTTGTACAACCTTGTACAAACCTGTACACCCTTGTACACACTTGTACAAGCTTGTACACGATTGTACACTCTTGTACACACTTGTGCAACCTTGTACACACTTGTACAACCTTGTACACACTTGTACAACCTTGTACACACTTGTTCAAGCTTGTACACACTTGTACAACCTTGTACAAACTTGTACACACTTGTACAAACTTGTACACCCTTGTACACACTTGTACAACCTTGTACACACTTGTACAACCTTGTACAAACCTGTACACCCTTGTACACACTTGTACAAGCTTGTACACGATTGTACACTCTTGTACACACTTGTACAAGCTTGTACACACTTGTACACCCTTGTACAAACTTGTGCACCCTTGTACACTTTTGTACACCCTTGTACACATTTGTACAACCTTGTACAAACTTGTACACACTTGTACAAACTTGTACACACTTGTACAAACTTGTGTACACTTGTACAACCTTGTACACACTTGTACAACCTTGTACACACTTGTACAACCTTGTACACACTTGTACAACCTCGTACACACTTGTACAACCTTGTACACACTTGTACAACCTTGTACACAATTGTAAAACCTTGTACACACTTGTACAACCTTGTACACACTTGTACACCCTTGTACACACTTGTACAAAATTTTACATTCTTGTACATACTTGTACACCCTTGTACACACTTGTACAACCTTGTACAAACCTGTACACCCTTGTACACACTTGTACAAGCTTGTACACACTTGTACAAGCTTGTACACACTTGTACACCCTTGTACAAACTTGTGCACCCTTGAACACTTTTGTACACCCTTGTACACATTTGTACAACCTTGTACAAACTTAAACACACTTGTACAAACATGTACACACTTGAACAACCTTGTACACACTTGTACAACCTTGTACACACTTGTACAAGCTTGTACACACTTGTACAACCTTGTACACACTTGTACAACATTGTACACACTTGTACAAGCTTGTACACACTTGTACAACCTTGTACACACTTGTACAACCTTTTACACAATTGTAAAACCTTGTACACACTTGTACATTCTTGTACAAACTTGTACTTACTTGTACAACCTTGTACAAACTTGTACACACTTGTACAAACTTTTACATCCTTGTATACATTTGTACACCCTTGTACACACTTGTACAACCTTGTACAAACCTGTACACCCTTGTACACACTTGTACAAGCTTGTACACGATTGTACACCCTTGTACACACTTGTGCACCCTTGTACACACTTGTACACCCTTGTACACACATGTACAACCTTTTACAAACTTGTACACACTTGTACAAACTTGTACATTCTTGTACATACTTGTACACCCTTGTAAACACTTGTACAAAATTGTACAAACCTGTACACCCTTGTACACACTTGTACACCCTTGTACAAACTTGTGCACCCTTGTACACTTTTGTACACCCTTGTATACATTTGTACAAACTTGTACAAACTTGTACACACTTGTACACACTTGTACAACCTTGTACAAACCTGTACACCCTTGTACACACTTGTACAAGCTTGTACACGATTGTACACTCTTGTACACACTTGTGCAACCTTGTACACACTTGTACAACCTTGTACACACTTGTACAACCTTGTACACACTTGTTCAAGCTTGTACACACTTGTACAACCTTGTACACACTTGTACACCCTTGTACACATTTGTACAACCTTTTACAAACTTGTACACACTTGTACAAAATTGTACATTATTGTACATACTTGTACACCCTTGTACACACTTGTACAACCTTGTACAAACCTGTACACCCTTGTACACACTTGTACAAGCTTGTACACCCTTGTACACACTTGTACAACCTTGTACACCCTTGTACAAACTTGTGCACCCTTGTACACTTTTGTACACCCTTGTACACATTTGTACAACCTTGTACAAACTTGTACACACTTGTACAAACTTGTACACACTTGTACAAACTTGTGTACACTTGTACAACCTTGTACACACTTGTACAACCTTGTACACACTTGTACAACCTTGTACACACTTGTACAACCTCGTACACACTTGTACAACCTTGTACACACTTGTACAACCTTGTACACAATTGTAAAACCTTGTACACACTTGTACAACCTTGTACACACTTGTACACCCTTGTAAACACTTGTACAAAATTTTACATTCTTGTACATACTTGTACACCCTTGTACACACTTGTACAACCTTGTACAAACCTGTACACCCTTGCACACACTTGTACAAGCTTGTACACACTTGTACAAGCTTGTACACACTTGTACACCCTTGTACAAACTTGTGCACCCTTGAACACTTTTGTACACCCTTGTACACATTTGTACAACCTTGTACAAACTTAAACACACTTGTACAAACATGTACACACTTGAACAACCTTGTACACACTTGTACAACCTTGTACACACTTGTACAAGCTTGTACACACTTGTACAACCTTGTACACACTTGTACAACCTTGTACACACTTGTACAAGCTTGTACACACTTGTACAACCTTGTACACACTTGTACAACCTTTTACACAATTGTAAAACCTTGTACACACTTGTACATTCTTGTACAAACTTGTACTTACTTGTACAACCTTGTACAAACTTGTACACACTTGTACAAACTTTTACATCCTTGTATACATTTGTACACCCTTGTACACACTTGTACAACCTTGTACAAACCTGTACACCCTTGTACACACTTGTACAAGCTTGTACACGATTGTACACCCTTGTACACACTTGTGCACCCTTGTACACACTTGTACACCCTTGTACACACATGTACAACCTTTTACAAACTTGTACACACTTGTACAAACCTGTACACACTTGTACACACTTGTACAAGCTTGTACACACTTGTACAAGCTTGTACACACTTGTACACCCTTGTACAAACTTGTGCACCCTTGTACACTTTTGTACACCCTTGTATACATTTGTACAAACTTGTACAAACTTGTACACACTTGTACAAACTTGTACACACTTGTACAAACTTGTACACCCTTGTACACACTTGTACAACCTTGTACACACTTGTACAACCTTGTACAAACCTGTACACCCTTGTACACACTTGTACAAGCTTGTACACGATTGTACACTCTTGTACACACTTGTGCAACCTTGTACACATTTGTACAACCTTGTACACACTTGTACAACCTTGTACACACTTGTACAACCTTGTACACACTTGTACACCCTTGTACAGACTTGTACAACCTTTTACAAACTTGTACAAACTTGTACAAAATTGTACATTCTTGTACATACTTGTACACCCTTGTACACACTTGTACAAGCTTGTACACACTTGTACAAGCTTGTACACACTTGTACAAGCTTGTATACACTTGTACAACCTTGTACACACTTGTACAACCTTGTACACACTTGTACAAGCTTGTACACACTTGTACAACCTTGTACACACTTGTACAACCTTTTACACAATTGTAAAACCTTGTACACACTTGTACATTCTTGTACAAACTTGTACTTACTTGTACAACCTTGTACAAACTTGTACACACTTGTAGAAACTTTAACATCCTTGTATACATTTGTACACCCTTGTACACACTTGTACAACCTTGTACAAACCTGTACACCCTTGTACACACTTGTACAAGCTTGTACACGATTGTACACCCTTGTACACACTTGTGCACCCTTGTACACACTTGTACACCCTTGTACACACATGTACAACCTTTTACAAACTTGTACACACTTGTTCAAACTTGTACATTCTTGTACATACTTGTACACCCTTGTAAACACTTGTACAAAATTGTACAAACCTGTACACCCTTGTACACACTTGTACAAGCTTGTACACACTTGTACAAGCTTGTACACACTTGTACACCCTTGTACAAACTTGTGCACCCTTGTACACTTTTGTACACCCTTGTATACATTTGTACAAACTTGTACAAACTTGTACACACTTGTACAAACTTGTACACACTTGTACAAACTTGTACACCCTTGTACACACTTGTACAACCTTGTACACACTTGTACAACCTTGTACAAACCTGTACACCCTTGTACACACTTGTACAAGCTTGTACACGATTGTACACTCTTGTACACACTTGTGCAACCTTGTACACACTTGTACAACCTTGTACACACTTGTACAACCTTGTACACACTTGTTCAAGCTTGTACACACTTGTACAACCTTGTACAAACTTGTACACACTTGTACAAACTTGTACACCCTTGTACACACTTGTACAACCTTGTACACACTTGTACAACCTTGTACAAACCTGTACACCCTTGTACACACTTGTACAAGCTTGTACACGATTGTACACTCTTGTACACACTTGTACAAGCTTGTACACACTTGTACACCCTTGTACAAACTTGTGCACCCTTGTACACTTTTGTACACCCTTGTACACATTTGTACAACCTTGTACAAACTTGTACACACTTGTACAAACTTGTACACACTTGTACAAACTTGTGTACACTTGTACAACCTTGTACACACTTGTACAACCTTGTACACACTTGTACAACCTTGTACACACTTGTACAACCTCGTACACACTTGTACAACCTTGTACACACTTGTACAACCTTGTACACAATTGTAAAACCTTGTACACACTTGTACACACTTGTACACACTTGTACACCCTTGTACACACTTGTACAAAATTTTACATTCTTGTACATACTTGTACACCCTTGTACACACTTGTACAACCTTGTACAAACCTGTACACCCTTGTACACACTTGTACAAGCTTGTACACACTTGTACAAGCTTGTACACACTTGTACAAGCTTGTACACACTTGTACACCCTTGTACAAACTTGTGCACCCTTGAACACTTTTGTACACCCTTGTACACATTTGTACAACCTTGTACAAACTTAAACACACTTGTACAAACATGTACACACTTGAACAACCTTGTACACACTTGTACAACCTTGTACATACTTGTACAAGCTTGTACACACTTGTACAACCTTGTACACACTTGTACAACATTGTACACACTTGTACAAGCTTGTACACACTTGTACAACCTTGTACACACTTGTACAACCTTTTACACAATTGTAAAACCTTGTACACACTTGTACATTCTTGTACAAACTTGTACTTACTTGTACAACCTTGTACAAACTTGTACACACTTGTACAAACTTTTACATCCTTGTATACATTTGTACACCCTTGTACACACTTGTACAACCTTGTACAAACCTGTACACCCTTGTACACACTTGTACAAGCTTGTACACGATTGTACACCCTTGTACACACTTGTGCACCCTTGTACACACTTGTACACCCTTGTACACACATGTACAACCTTTTACAAACTTGTACACACTTGTACAAACTTGTACATTCTTGTACATACTTGTACACCCTTGTAAACACTTGTACAAAATTGTACAAACCTGTACACCCTTGTACACACTTGTACACCCTTGTACAAACTTGTGCACCCTTGTACACTTTTGTACACCCTTGTATACATTTGTACAAACTTGTACAAACTTGTACACACTTGTACAAACTTGTACACACTTGTACAAACTTGTACACCCTTGTACACACTTGTACAACCTTGTACACACTTGTACAACCTTGTACACACTTGTACAACCTTGTACAAACCTGTACACCCTTGTACACACTTGTACAAGCTTGTACACGATTGTACACTCTTGTACACACTTGTGCAACCTTGTACACACTTGTACAACCTTGTACACACTTGTACAACCTTGTACACACTTGTTCAAGCTTGTACACACTTGTACAACCTTGTACACACTTGTACACCCTTGTACACACTTGTACAACCTTTTACAAACTTGTACACACTTGTACAAAATTGTACATTCTTGTACATACTTGTACACCCTTGTACACACTTGTACAACCTTGTACACACTTGTACAAGCTTGTACACACTTGTACAAGCTTGTACACACTTGTACACCCTTGTACAAACTTGTGCACCCTTGTACACTTTTGTACACCCTTGTACACATTTGTACAACCTTGTACAAACTTGTACACACTTGTACAAACTTGTACATTCTTGTACATACTTGTACACCCTTGTAAACACTTGTACAAAATTGTACAAACCTGTACACCCTTGTACACACTTGTACACCCTTGTACAAACTTGTGCACCCTTGTACACTTTTGTACACCCTTGTATACATTTGTACAAACTTGTACAAACTTGTACACACTTGTACAAACTTGTACACACTTGTACAAACTTGTACACCCTTGTACACACTTGTACAACCTTGTACACACTTGTACAACCTTGTACAAACCTGTACACCCTTGTACACACTTGTACAAGCTTGTACACGATTGTACACTCTTGTACACACTTGTGCAACCTTGTACACACTTGTACAACCTTGTACACACTTGTACAACCTTGTACACACTTGTTCAAGCTTGTACACACTTGTACAACCTTGTACACACTTGTACACCCTTGTACACACTTGTACAACCTTTTACAAACTTGTACACACTTGTACAAAATTGTACATTCTTGTACATACTTGTACACCCTTGTACACACTTGTACAACCTTGTACACACTTGTACAAGCTTGTACACACTTGTACAAGCTTGTACACACTTGTACACCCTTGTACAAACTTGTGCACCCTTGTACACTTTTGTACACCCTTGTACACATTTGTACAACCTTGTACAAACTTGTACACACTTGTACAAACTTGTACACACTTGTACAAACTTGTGTACACTTGTACAACCTTGTACACACTTGTACAACTTTGTATACACTTGTACAACCTTGTACACACTTGTACAACCTCGTACACACTTGTACAACCTTGTACACACTTGTACAACCTTGTACACAATTGTAAAACCTTGTACACACTTGTACAACCTTGTACACACTTGTACACCCTTGTACACACTTGTACAAAATTTTACATTCTTGTACATACTTGTACACCCTTGTACACACTTGTACAACCTTGTACAAACTTGTACAAGCTTGTACACACTTGTACAACCTTGTACACACTTGTACACCCTTGTACACACTTGTACAACCTTTTACAAACTTGTACACACTTGTACAAAATTGTACATTCTTGTACATACTTGTACACCCTTGTACACACTTGTACAACCTTGTACACACTTGTACAAGCTTGTACACACTTGTACAAGCTTGTACACACTTGTACACCCTTGTACAAACTTGTGCACCCTTGTACACTTTTGTACACCCTTGTACACATTTGTACAACCTTGTACAAACTTGTACACACTTGTACAAACTTGTACACACTTGTACAAACTTGTGTACACTTGTACAACCTTGTACACACTTGTACAACTTTGTATACACTTGTACAACCTTGTACACACTTGTACAACCTCGTACACACTTGTACAACCTTGTACACACTTGTACAACCTTGTACACAATTGTAAAACCTTGTACACACTTGTACAACCTTGTACACACTTGTACACCCTTGTACACACTTGTACAAAATTGTACATTCTTGTACATACTTGTACACCCTTGTACACACTTGTACAACCTTGTACAAACCTGTACACCCTTGTACACACTTGTACATGCTTGTACACACTTGTACAAGCTTGTACACACTTGTACACCCTTGTACAAACTTGTGCACCCTTGAACACTTTTGTACACCCTTGTACACATTTGTACAACCTTGTACAAACTAAACACACTTGTACAAACATGTACACACTTGAACAACCTTGTACACACTTGTACAAACCTTGTACACACTTGTACAAGCTTGTACACACTTGTACAACCTTGTACACACTTGTACAACCTTGTACACACTTGTACAAGCTTGTACACACTTGTACAAACTTGTGTACACTTGTACAACCTTGTACACCCTTGTACAAACTTGTGCACCCTTGTACACTTTTGTACACCCTTGTACACATTTGTACAACCTTGTACAAACTTGTACACACTTGTACAAACTTGTACACACTTGTACAAACTTGTGTACACTTGTACAACCTTGTACAAACTTGTACAACCTTGTACACACTTGTACAACCTTGTACACACTTGTACAACCTCGTACACACTTGTACAACCTTGTACACACTTGTACAACCTTGTACACACTTGTACAACCTTGTACACAATTGTATAACCTTGTACACACTTTTACAACCTTGTACACACTTGTACACCCTTGTACACACTTGTACAAAATTTTACATTCTTGTACATACTTGTACACCCTTGTACACACTTGTACAACCTTGTACAAACCTGTACACCCTTGTACACACTTGTACAAGCTTGTACACACTTGTACAAGCTTGTACACACTTGTACACCCTTGTACAAACTTGTGCACCCTTGAACACTTTTGTACACCCTTGTACACATTTGTACAACCTTGTACAAACTTAAACACACTTGTACAAACATGTACACACTTGAACAACCTTGTACACACTTGTACAAACCTTGTACACACTTGTACAAGCTTGTAAACACTTGTACAACCTTGTACACACTTGTACATCCTTGTACACACTTGTACAAGCTTGTACACACTTGTACAACCTTGTACACACTTGTACAACCTTGTACAAACCTGTACACCCTTGTACACACTTGTACAAGCTTGTACACGATTGTACACCCTTGTACACACTTGTGCACCCTTGTACACACTTGTACACCCTTGTACACACTTGTACAACCTTTTACAAACTTGTACACACTTGTACAAACTTGTACATTCTTGTACATACTTGTACACCCTTGTAAACACTTGTACAACCTTGTACAAACCTGTACACCCTTGTACACACTTGTACAAGCTTGTACACACTTGTACAAGCTTGTACACACTTGTACACCCTTGTACACACTTGTACAACCTTTTACAAACTTGTACACACTTGTACAAAATTGTACATTCTTGTACATACTTGTACACCCTTGTACACACTTGTACAACCTTGTACACACTTGTACAAGCTTGTACACACTTGTACAAGCTTGTACACACTTGTACACCCTTGTACAAACTTGTGCACCCTTGTACACTTTTGTACACCCTTGTACACATTTGTACAACCTTGTACAAACTTGTACACACTTGTACAAACTTGTACACACTTGTACAAACTTGTGTACACTTGTACAACCTTGTACACACTTGTACAACTTTGTATACACTTGTACAACCTTGTACACACTTGTACAACCTCGTACACACTTGTACAACCTTGTACACACTTGTACAACCTTGTACACAATTGTAAAACCTTGTACACACTTGTACAACCTTGTACACACTTGTACACCCTTGTACACACTTGTACAAAATTGTACATTCTTGTACATACTTGTACACCCTTGTACACACTTGTACAACCTTGTACAAACCTGTACACCCTTGTACACACTTGTACATGCTTGTACACACTTGTACAAGCTTGTACACACTTGTACACCCTTGTACAAACTTGTGCACCCTTGAACACTTTTGTACACCCTTGTACACATTTGTACAACCTTGTACAAACTAAACACACTTGTACAAACATGTACACACTTGAACAACCTTGTACACACTTGTACAAACCTTGTACACACTTGTACAAGCTTGTACACACTTGTACAACCTTGTACAACCTTGTACACACTTGTACAAGCTTGTACACACTTGTACAAACTTGTGTACACTTGTACAACCTTGTACACCCTTGTACAAACTTGTGCACCCTTGTACACTTTTGTACACCCTTGTACACATTTGTACAACCTTGTACAAACTTGTACACACTTGTACAAACTTGTACACACTTGTACAAACTTGTGTACACTTGTACAACCTTGTACAAACTTGTACAACCTTGTACACACTTGTACAACCTTGTACACACTTGTACAACCTCGTACACACTTGTACAACCTTGTACACACTTGTACAACCTTGTACACACTTGTACAACCTTGTACACAATTGTATAACCTTGTACACACTTTTACAACCTTGTACACACTTGTACACCCTTGTACACACTTGTACAAAATTTTACATTCTTGTACATACTTGTACACCCTTGTACACACTTGTACAACCTTGTACAAACCTGTACACCCTTGTACACACTTGTACAAGCTTGTACACACTTGTACAAGCTTGTACACACTTGTACACCCTTGTACAAACTTGTGCACCCTTGAACACTTTTGTACACCCTTGTACACATTTGTACAACCTTGTACAAACTTAAACACACTTGTACAAACATGTACACACTTGAACAACCTTGTACACACTTGTACAAACCTTGTACACACTTGTACAAGCTTGTAAACACTTGTACAACCTTGTACACACTTGTACATCCTTGTACACACTTGTACAAGCTTGTACACACTTGTACAACCTTGTACACACTTGTACAACCTTGTACAAACCTGTACACCCTTGTACACACTTGTACAAGCTTGTACACGATTGTACACCCTTGTACACACTTGTGCACCCTTGTACACACTTGTACACCCTTGTACACACTTGTACAACCTTTTACAAACTTGTACACACTTGTACAAACTTGTACATTCTTGTACATACTTGTACACCCTTGTAAACACTTGTACAACCTTGTACAAACCTGTACACCCTTGTACACACTTGTACAAGCTTGTACACACTTGTACAAGCTTGTACACACTTGTACACCCTTGTAAAAACTTGTGCACCCTTGTACACTTTTGTACACCCTTGTATACATTTGTACAAGCTTGTACACACTTGTACAAGCTTGTACACACTTGTACACCCTTGTACAAACTTGTGCACCCTTGTACACTTTTGTACACCCTTGTACACATTTGTACAACCTTGTACAAACTTGTACACACTTGTACAAACTTGTACACACTTGTACAAACTTGTGTACACTTGTACAACCTTGTACACACTTGTACAACCTTGTACACACTTGTACAACCTTGTACACACTTGTACAACCTCGTACACACTTGTACAACCTTGTACACACTTGTACAACCTTGTACACAATTGTAAAACCTTGTACACACTTGTACAACCTTGTACACACTTGTACACCCTTGTACACACTTGTACAAAATTTTACATTCTTGTACATACTTGTACACCCTTGTACACACTTGTACAACCTTGTACAAACCTGTACACCCTTGTACACACTTGTACAAGCTTGTACACACTTGTACAAGCTTGTACACACTTGTACACCCTTGTACAAACTTGTGCACCCTTGAACACTTTTGTACACCCTTGTACACATTTGTACAACCTTGTACAAACTTAAACACACTTGTACAAACATGTACACACTTGAACAACCTTGTACACACTTGTACAACCTTGTACACACTTGTACAAGCTTGTACACACTTGTACAACCTTGTACACACTTGTACAACCTTGTACACACTTGTACAAGCTTGTACACACTTGTACAACCTTGTACACACTTGTACAACCTTTTACACAATTGTAAAACCTTGTACACACTTGTACATTCTTGTACAAACTTGTACTTACTTGTACACACTTGTACAAACTTGTACACACTTGTACAAACTTTTACATCCTTGTATACATTTGTACACCCTTGTACACACTTGTACAACCTTGTACAAACCTGTACACCCTTGTACACACTTGTACAAGCTTGTACACGATTGTACACCCTTGTACACACTTGTGCACCCTTGTACACACTTGTACACCCTTGTACACACATGTACAACCTTTTACAAACTTGTACACACTTGTACAAACTTGTACATTCTTGTACATTCTTGTACACCCTTGTAAACACTTGTACAAAATTGTACAAACCTGTACACCCTTGTACACACTTGTACAAGCTTGTACACACTTGTACAAGCTTGTACACACTTGTACACCCTTGTACAAACTTGTGCACCCTTGTACACTTTTGTACACCCTTGTATACATTTGTACAAACTTGTACAAACTTGTACACACTTGTACAAACTTGTACACACTTGTACAAACTTGTACACCCTTGTACACACTTGTACAACCTTGTACACACTTGTACAACCTTGTACAAACCTGTACACCCTTGTACACACTTGTACAAGCTTGTACACGATTGTACACTCTTGTACACACTTGTGCAACCTTGTACACACTTGTACAACCTTGTACACACTTGTACAACCTTGTACACACTTGTTCAAGCTTGTACACACTTGTACAACCTTGTACACACTTGTACACCCTTGTACACACTTGTACAACCTTTTACAAACTTGTACACACTTGTACAAAATTGTACATTCTTGTACATACTTGTACACCCTTGTACACACTTGTACAACCTTGTACAAACCTGTACACCCTTGTACACACTTGTACAACCTTGTACACACTTGTACACCCTTGTACACACTTGTACAACCTTTTACAAACTTGTACACACTTGTACAAAATTGTACATTCTTGTACATACTTGTACACCCTTGTACACACTTGTACAACCTTGTACAAACCTGTACACCCTTGTACACACTTGTACATGCTTGTACACACTTGTACAAGCTTGTACACACTTGTACACCCTTGTACAAACTTGTGCACCCTTGAACACTTTTGTACACCCTTGTACACATTTGTACAACCTTGTACAAACTTAAACACACTTGTACAAACATGTACACACTTGAACAACCTTGTACACACTTGTACAAACCTTGTACACACTTGTACAAGCTTGTACACACTTGTACAACCTTGTACACACTTGTACAACCTTGTACACACTTGTACAAGCTTGTACACACTTGTACAAACTTGTGTACACTTGTACAACCTTGTACACCCTTGTACAAACTTGTGCACCCTTGTACACTTTTGTACACCCTTGTACACATTTGTACAACCTTGTACAAACTTGTACACACTTGTACAAACTTGTACACACTTGTACAAACTTGTGTACACTTGTACAACCTTGTACACACTTGTACAACCTTGTACACACTTGTACAACCTTGTACACACTTGTACAACCTCGTACACACTTGTACAACCTTGTACACACTTGTACAACCTTGTACACAATTGTAAAACCTTGTACACACTTGTACAACCTTGTACACACTTGTACACCCTTGTACACACTTGTACAAAATTTAACATTCTTGTACATACTTGTACACCCTTGTACACACTTGTACAACCTTGTACAAACTTGTACAAGCTTGTACACACTTGTACAACCTTGTACACACTTGTACACCCTTGTACACACTTGTACAACCTTTTACAAACTTGTACACACTTGTACAAAATTGTACATTCTTGTACATACTTGTACACCCTTGTACACACTTGTACAACCTTGTACAAACCTGTACACCCTTGTACACACTTGTACATGCTTGTACACACTTGTACAAGCTTGTACACACTTGTACACACTTGTACAAACTTGTGCACCCTTGAACACTTTTGTACACCCTTGTACACATTTGTACAACCTTGTACAAACTTAAACACACTTGTACAAACATGTACACACTTGAACAACCTTGTACACACTTGTACAAACCTTGTACACACTTGTACAAGCTTGTACACACTTGTACAACCTTGTACACACTTGTACAACCTTGTACACACTTGTACAAGCTTGTACACACTTGTACAAACTTGTGTACACTTGTACAACCTTGTACACCCTTGTACAAACTTGTGCACCCTTGTACACTTTTGTACACCCTTGTACACATTTGTACAACCTTGTACAAACTTGTACACACTTGTACAAACTTGTACACACTTGTACAAACTTGTGTACACTTGTACAACCTTGTACACACTTGTACAACCTTGTACACACTTGTACAACCTTGTACACACTTGTACATTCTCGTACACACTTGTACAACCTTGTACACACTTGTACAACCTTGTACACAATTGTATAACCTTGTACACACTTTTACAACCTTGTACACACTTGTACACCCTTGTACACACTTGTACAAAATTTTACATTCTTGTACATACTTGTACACCCTTGTACACACTTGTACAACCTTGTACAAACCTGTACACCCTTGTACACACTTGTACAAGCTTGTACACACTTGTACAAGCTTGTACACACTTGTACACCCTTGTACAAACTTGTGCACCCTTGAACACTTTTGTACACCCTTGTACACATTTGTACAACCTTGTACAAACTTAAACACACTTGTACAAACATGTACACACTTGAACAACCTTGTACACACTTGTACAAACCTTGTACACACTTGTACAAGCTTGTACACACTTGTACAACCTTGTACACACTTGTACATCCTTGTACACACTTGTACAAGCTTGTACACACTTGTACAACCTTGTACACACTTGTACAACCTTGTACAAACCTGTACACCCTTGTACACACTTGTACAAGCTTGTACACGATTGTACACCCTTGTACACACTTGTGCACCCTTGTACACACTTGTACACCCTTGTACACACTTGTACAACCTTTTACAAACTTGTACACACTTGTACAAACTTGTACATTCTTGTACATACTTGTACACCCTTGTAAACACTTGTACAACCTTGTACAAACCTGTACACCCTTGTACACACTTGTACACCCTTGTAAAAACTTGTGCACCCTTGTACACTTTTGTACACCCTTGTATACATTTGTACAAACTTGTACAAACTTGTACACACTTGTACAAACTTGTACACACTTGTACAAACTTGTACACCCTTGTACACACTTGTACAACCTTGTACACACTTGTACAACCTTGTACACACTTGTACAACCTTGTACAAACCTGTACACCCTTGTACACACTTGTACAAGCTTGTACACGATTGTACACTCTTGTACACACTTGTGCAACCTTGTACACACTTGTACAACCTTGTACACACTTGTACAACCTTGTACACACTTGTTCAAGCTTGTACACACTTGTACAACCTTGTACACACTTGTACACCCTTGTACACACTTGTACAACCTTTTACAAACTTGTACACACTTGTACAAAATTGTACATTCTTGTACATACTTGTACACCCTTGTACACACTTGTACACCCTTGTACAAACTTGTGCACCCTTGTACACTTTTGTACAACCTTGTACACATTTGTACAAACTTGTACAAACTTGTACACACTTGTACAAACTTGTACACACTTGTACAAACTTGTGTACACTTGTACAACCTTGTACACACTTGTACAACCTTGTACACACTTGTACAACCTTGTACACACTTGTACAACCTTGTACACACTTGTACAACCTTGTACACAATTGTAAAACCTTGTACACACTTGTACAACCTTGTACACAATTGTAAAACCTTGTACACACTTGTACAACCTTGTACACACTTGTACACCCTTGTACACACTTGTACAAAATTGTACATTCTTGTACATACTTGTACACCCTTGTACACACTTGTACAACCTTGTACAAACCTGTACACCCTTGTACACACTTGTACATGCTTGTACACACTTGTACAAGCTTGTACACACTTGTACACCCTTGTACAAACTTGTGCACCCTTGAACACTTTTGTACACCCTTGTACACATTTGTACAACCTTGTACAAACTAAACACACTTGTACAAACATGTACACACTTGAACAACCTTGTACACACTTGTACAAACCTTGTACACACTTGTACAAGCTTGTACACACTTGTACAACCTTGTACACACTTGTACAACCTTGTACACACTTGTACAAGCTTGTACACACTTGTACAAACTTGTGTACACTTGTACAACCTTGTACACCCTTGTACAAACTTGTGCACCCTTGTACACTTTTGTACACCCTTGTACACATTTGTACAACCTTGTACAAACTTGTACACACTTGTACAAACTTGTACACACTTGTACAAACTTGTGTACACTTGTACAACCTTGTACAAACTTGTACAACCTTGTACACACTTGTACAACCTTGTACACACTTGTACAACCTCGTACACACTTGTACAACCTTGTACACACTTGTACAACCTTGTACACACTTGTACAACCTTGTACACAATTGTATA
Source organism: Macrosteles quadrilineatus (assembly GCF_028750875.1). Classification (NCBI taxonomy): domain Eukaryota; kingdom Metazoa; phylum Arthropoda; class Insecta; order Hemiptera; family Cicadellidae; genus Macrosteles; species Macrosteles quadrilineatus. Next base: position 111,474 of record NW_026542770.1, on the reverse strand, counting down.
ACCTTGTACACACTTTTACAACCTTGTACACACTTGTACACCCTTGTACACACTTGTACAAAATTTTACATTCTTGTACATACTTGTACACCCTTGTACACACTTGTACAACCTTGTACAAACCTGTACACCCTTGTACACACTTGTACAAGCTTGTACACACTTGTACAAGCTTGTACACACTTGTACACCCTTGTACAAACTTGTGCACCCTTGAACACTTTTGTACACCCTTGTACACATTTGTACAACCTTGTACAAACTTAAACACACTTGTACAAACATGTACACACTTGAACAACCTTGTACACACTTGTACAAACCTTGTACACACTTGTACAAGCTTGTAAACACTTGTACAACCTTGTACACACTTGTACATCCTTGTACACACTTGTACAAGCTTGTACACACTTGTACAACCTTGTACACACTTGTACAACCTTGTACAAACCTGTACACCCTTGTACACACTTGTACAAGCTTGTACACGATTGTACACCCTTGTACACACTTGTGCACCCTTGTACACACTTGTACACCCTTGTACACACTTGTACAACCTTTTACAAACTTGTACACACTTGTACAAACTTGTACATTCTTGTACATACTTGTACACCCTTGTAAACACTTGTACAACCTTGTACAAACCTGTACACCCTTGTACACACTTGTACAAGCTTGTACACACTTGTACAAGCTTGTACACACTTGTACACCCTTGTAAAAACTTGTGCACCCTTGTACACTTTTGTACACCCTTGTATACATTTGTACAAGCTTGTACACACTTGTACAAGCTTGTACACACTTGTACACCCTTGTACAAACTTGTGCACCCTTGTACACTTTTGTACACCCTTGTACACATTTGTACAACCTTGTACAAACTTGTACACACTTGTACAAACTTGTACACACTTGTACAAACTTGTGTACACTTGTACAACCTTGTACACACTTGTACAACCTTGTACACACTTGTACAACCTTGTACACACTTGTACAACCTCGTACACACTTGTACAACCTTGTACACACTTGTACAACCTTGTACACAATTGTAAAACCTTGTACACACTTGTACAACCTTGTACACACTTGTACACCCTTGTACACACTTGTACAAAATTTTACATTCTTGTACATACTTGTACACCCTTGTACACACTTGTACAACCTTGTACAAACCTGTACACCCTTGTACACACTTGTACAAGCTTGTACACACTTGTACAAGCTTGTACACACTTGTACACCCTTGTACAAACTTGTGCACCCTTGAACACTTTTGTACACCCTTGTACACATTTGTACAACCTTGTACAAACTTAAACACACTTGTACAAACATGTACACACTTGAACAACCTTGTACACACTTGTACAACCTTGTACACACTTGTACAAGCTTGTACACACTTGTACAACCTTGTACACACTTGTACAACCTTGTACACACTTGTACAAGCTTGTACACACTTGTACAACCTTGTACACACTTGTACAACCTTTTACACAATTGTAAAACCTTGTACACACTTGTACATTCTTGTACAAACTTGTACTTACTTGTACACACTTGTACAAACTTGTACACACTTGTACAAACTTTTACATCCTTGTATACATTTGTACACCCTTGTACACACTTGTACAACCTTGTACAAACCTGTACACCCTTGTACACACTTGTACAAGCTTGTACACGATTGTACACCCTTGTACACACTTGTGCACCCTTGTACACACTTGTACACCCTTGTACACACATGTACAACCTTTTACAAACTTGTACACACTTGTACAAACTTGTACATTCTTGTACATTCTTGTACACCCTTGTAAACACTTGTACAAAATTGTACAAACCTGTACACCCTTGTACACACTTGTACAAGCTTGTACACACTTGTACAAGCTTGTACACACTTGTACACCCTTGTACAAACTTGTGCACCCTTGTACACTTTTGTACACCCTTGTATACATTTGTACAAACTTGTACAAACTTGTACACACTTGTACAAACTTGTACACACTTGTACAAACTTGTACACCCTTGTACACACTTGTACAACCTTGTACACACTTGTACAACCTTGTACAAACCTGTACACCCTTGTACACACTTGTACAAGCTTGTACACGATTGTACACTCTTGTACACACTTGTGCAACCTTGTACACACTTGTACAACCTTGTACACACTTGTACAACCTTGTACACACTTGTTCAAGCTTGTACACACTTGTACAACCTTGTACACACTTGTACACCCTTGTACACACTTGTACAACCTTTTACAAACTTGTACACACTTGTACAAAATTGTACATTCTTGTACATACTTGTACACCCTTGTACACACTTGTACAACCTTGTACAAACCTGTACACCCTTGTACACACTTGTACAACCTTGTACACACTTGTACACCCTTGTACACACTTGTACAACCTTTTACAAACTTGTACACACTTGTACAAAATTGTACATTCTTGTACATACTTGTACACCCTTGTACACACTTGTACAACCTTGTACAAACCTGTACATCCTTGTACACACTTGTACATGCTTGTACACACTTGTACAAGCTTGTACACACTTGTACACCCTTGTACAAACTTGTGCACCCTTGAACACTTTTGTACACCCTTGTACACATTTGTACAACCTTGTACAAACTTAAACACACTTGTACAAACATGTACACACTTGAACAACCTTGTACACACTTGTACAAACCTTGTACACACTTGTACAAGCTTGTACACACTTGTACAACCTTGTACACACTTGTACAACCTTGTACACACTTGTACAAGCTTGTACACACTTGTACAAACTTGTGTACACTTGTACAACCTTGTACACCCTTGTACAAACTTGTGCACCCTTGTACACTTTTGTACACCCTTGTACACATTTGTACAACCTTGTACAAACTTGTACACACTTGTACAAACTTGTACACACTTGTACAAACTTGTGTACACTTGTACAACCTTGTACACACTTGTACAACCTTGTACACACTTGTACAACCTTGTACACACTTGTACAACCTCGTACACACTTGTACAACCTTGTACACACTTGTACAACCTTGTACACAATTGTAAAACCTTGTACACACTTGTACAACCTTGTACACACTTGTACACCCTTGTACACACTTGTACAAAATTTAACATTCTTGTACATACTTGTACACCCTTGTACACACTTGTACAACCTTGTACAAACTTGTACAAGCTTGTACACACTTGTACAACCTTGTACACACTTGTACACCCTTGTACACACTTGTACAACCTTTTACAAACTTGTACACACTTGTACAAAATTGTACATTCTTGTACATACTTGTACACCCTTGTACACACTTGTACAACCTTGTACAAACCTGTACACCCTTGTACACACTTGTACATGCTTGTACACACTTGTACAAGCTTGTACACACTTGTACACACTTGTACAAACTTGTGCACCCTTGAACACTTTTGTACACCCTTGTACACATTTGTACAACCTTGTACAAACTTAAACACACTTGTACAAACATGTACACACTTGAACAACCTTGTACACACTTGTACAAACCTTGTACACACTTGTACAAGCTTGTACACACTTGTACAACCTTGTACACACTTGTACAACCTTGTACACACTTGTACAAGCTTGTACACACTTGTACAAACTTGTGTACACTTGTACAACCTTGTACACCCTTGTACAAACTTGTGCACCCTTGTACACTTTTGTACACCCTTGTACACATTTGTACAACCTTGTACAAACTTGTACACACTTGTACAAACTTGTACACACTTGTACAAACTTGTGTACACTTGTACAACCTTGTACACACTTGTACAACCTTGTACACACTTGTACAACCTTGTACACACTTGTACATTCTCGTACACACTTGTACAACCTTGTACACACTTGTACAACCTTGTACACAATTGTATAACCTTGTACACACTTTTACAACCTTGTACACACTTGTACACCCTTGTACACACTTGTACAAAATTTTACATTCTTGTACATACTTGTACACCCTTGTACACACTTGTACAACCTTGTACAAACCTGTACACCCTTGTACACACTTGTACAAGCTTGTACACACTTGTACAAGCTTGTACACACTTGTACACCCTTGTACAAACTTGTGCACCCTTGAACACTTTTGTACACCCTTGTACACATTTGTACAACCTTGTACAAACTTAAACACACTTGTACAAACATGTACACACTTGAACAACCTTGTACACACTTGTACAAACCTTGTACACACTTGTACAAGCTTGTACACACTTGTACAACCTTGTACACACTTGTACATCCTTGTACACACTTGTACAAGCTTGTACACACTTGTACAACCTTGTACACACTTGTACAACCTTGTACAAACCTGTACACCCTTGTACACACTTGTACAAGCTTGTACACGATTGTACACCCTTGTACACACTTGTGCACCCTTGTACACACTTGTACACCCTTGTACACACTTGTACAACCTTTTACAAACTTGTACACACTTGTACAAACTTGTACATTCTTGTACATACTTGTACACCCTTGTAAACACTTGTACAACCTTGTACAAACCTGTACACCCTTGTACACACTTGTACAAGCTTGTACACACTTGTACAAGCTTGTACACACTTGTACACCCTTGTAAAAACTTGTGCACCCTTGTACACTTTTGTACACCCTTGTATACATTTGTACAAACTTGTACAAACTTGTACACACTTGTACAAACTTGTACACACTTGTACAAACTTGTACACCCTTGTACACACTTGTACAACCTTGTACACACTTGTACAACCTTGTACACACTTGTACAACCTTGTACAAACCTGTACACCCTTGTACACACTTGTACAAGCTTGTACACGATTGTACACTCTTGTACACACTTGTGCAACCTTGTACACACTTGTACAACCTTGTACACACTTGTACAACCTTGTACACACTTGTTCAAGCTTGTACACACTTGTACAACCTTGTACACACTTGTACACCCTTGTACACACTTGTACAACCTTTTACAAACTTGTACACACTTGTACAAAATTGTACATTCTTGTACATACTTGTACACCCTTGTACACACTTGTACACCCTTGTACAAACTTGTGCACCCTTGTACACTTTTGTACAACCTTGTACACATTTGTACAAACTTGTACAAACTTGTACACACTTGTACAAACTTGTACACACTTGTACAAACTTGTGTACACTTGTACAACCTTGTACACACTTGTACAACCTTGTACACACTTGTACAACCTTGTACACACTTGTACAACCTTGTACACACTTGTACAACCTTGTACACAATTGTAAAACCTTGTACACACGTGTACAACCTTGTACAAACTTGTACACACTTGTACAACCTTGTACACACTTGTACAACCTTGTACACACTTGTACAACCTCGTACACACTTGTACAACCTCGTACACACTTGTACAACCTTGTACACACTTGTACAACCTTGTACACAATTGTAAAACCTTGTACACACTTGTACAACCTTGTACACACTTGTACACCCTTGTACACACTTGTACAAAATTTTACATTCTTGTACATACTTGTACACCCTTGTACACACTTGTACACAATTGTACAAACCTGTACACCCTTGTACACACTTGTACAAGCTTGTACACACTTGTACAAGCTTGTACACACTTGTACACCCTTGTACAAACTTGTGCACCCTTGTACACTTTTGTACACCCTTGTATACATTTGTACAAACTTGTACAAACTTGTACACGATTGTACACTCTTGTACACACTTGTACAACCTTGTACACACTTGTTCAAGCTAGTACACACTTGTACAACCTTGTACACACTTGTACACCCTTGTACACACTTGTACAACCTTTTACAAACTTGTACACACTTGTACAAAATTGTACATTCTTGTACATACTTGTACACCCTTGTACACACTTGTACAACCTTGTACAAACCTGTACACCCTTGTACACACTTGTACAAGCTTGTACACACTTGTACAAGCTTGTACACACTTGTACACCCTTGTACAAACTTGTGCACCCTTGTAAACTTTTGTACACCCTTGTACACATTTGTACAACCTTGTACAAACTTGTACACACTTGTACAAACTTGTACACACTTGTACAAACTTGTGTACACTTGTACAACCTTGTACACACTTGTACAACCTTGTACACACTTGTACAACCTTGTACACACTTGTACAACCTTGTACACACTTGTACAACCTCGTACACACTTGTACAACCTTGTACACACTTGTACAACCTTGTACACAATTGTAAAACCTTGTACACACTTGTACAACCTTGTACACACTTGTACACCCTTGTACACACTTGTACAAAATTTTACATTCTTGTACATACTTGTACACCCTTGTACACACTTGTACAACCTTGTACAAACCTGTACACCCTTGTACACACTTGTACAAGCTTGTACACACTTGTACAAGCTTGTACACACTTGTACAAGCTTGTACACACTTGTACAAGCTTGTACACACTTGTACAAGCTTGTACACACTTGTACACCCTTGTACAAACTTGTGCACCCTTGAACACTTTTGTACACCCTTGTACACATTTGTACAACCTTGTACAAACTTAAACACACTTGTACAAACATGTACACACTTGAACAACCTTGTACACACTTGTACAACCTTGTACACACTTGTACAAGCTTGTACACACTTGTACAACCTTGTACACACTTGTACAACCTTGTACACACTTGTACAAGCTTGTACACACTTGTACAACCTTGTACACACTTGTACAACCTTTTACACAATTGTAAAACCTTGTACACACTTGTACATTCTTGTACAAACTTGTACTTACTTGTACAACCTTGTACAAACTTGTACACACTTGTACAAACTTTTACATCCTTGTATACATTTGTACACCCTTGTACACACTTGTACAACCTTGTACAAACCTGTACACCCTTGTACACACTTGTACAAGCTTGTACACGATTGTACACCCATGTACACACTTGTGCACCCTTGTACTCACTTGTACACCCTTGTACACACATGTACAACCTTTTACAAACTTGTACACACTTGTACAAACTTGTACATTCTTGTACATACCTGTACACCCTTGTACACACTTGTACAAGCTTGTACACACTTGTACAAGCTTGTACACACTTGTACACCCTTGTACAAACTTGTGCACCCTTGTACACTTTTGTACACCCTTGTATACATTTGTACAAACTTGTACAAACTTGTACACACTTGTACAAACTTGTACACACTTGTACAAACTTGTACACCCTTGTACACACTTGTACAACCTTGTACACACTTGTACAACCTTGTACAAACCTGTACACCCTTGTACACACTTGTACAAGCTTGTACACGATTGTACACTCTTGTACACACTTGTGCAACCTTGTACACACTTGTACAACCTTGTACACACTTGTACAACCTTGTACACACTTGTTCAAGCTTGTACACACTTGTACAACCTTGTACACACTTGTACACCCTTGTACACACTTGTACAACCTTTTACAAACTTGTACACACTTGTACAAAATTGTACATTCTTGTACATACTTGTACACCCTTGTACACACTTGTACAACCTTGTACAAACCTGTACACTCTTGTACACACTTGTACAAGCTTGTACACACTTGTACAAGCTTGTACACACTTGTACAAGCTTGTACACACTTGTACACCCTTGTACAAACTTGTGCACCCTTGTACACTTTTGTACACCCTTGTACACATTTGTACAACCTTGTACAAACTTGTACACACTTGTACAAACTTGTACACACTTGTACAAACTTGTGTACACTTGTACAACCTTGTACACACTTGTACAACCTTGTACACACTTGTACAACCTTGTACACACTTGTACAAGCTTGTACACACTTGTACAACCTTGTACACACTTGTACAACCTTTTACACAATTGTAAAACCTTGTACACACTTGTACATTCTTGTACAAACTTGTACTTACTTGTACAACCTTGTACAAACTTGTACACACTTGTACAAACTTTTACATCCTTGTATACATTTGTACACCCTTGTACACACTTGTACAACCTTGTACAAACCTGTACACCCTTGTACAAGCTTGTACACGATTGTACACCCTTGTACACACTTGTGCACCCTTGTACACACTTGTACACCCTTGTACACACATGTACAACCTTTTACAAACTTGTACACACTTGTACAAACTTGTACATTCTTGTACATACTTGTACACCCTTGTAAACACTTGTACAAAATTGTACAAACCTGTACACCCTTGTACACACTTGTACAAGCTTGTACACACTTGTACAAGCTTGTACACACTTGTACACCCTTGTACAAACTTGTGCACCCTTGAACACTTTTGTACACCCTTGTACACATTTGTACAACCTTGTACAAACTTAAACACACTTGTACAAACATGTACACACTTGAACAACCTTGTACACACTTGTACAACCTTGTACACACTTGTACAAGCTTGTACACACTTGTACAACCTTGTACACACTTGAACAACCTTGTACACACTTGTACAAGCTTGTACACACTTGTACAACCTTGTACACACTTGTACAACCTTGTACACACTTGTACAACCTTTTACACAATTGTAAAACCTTGTACACACTTGTACATTCTTGTACAAACTTGTACTTACTTGTACAACCTTGTACAAACTTGTACACACTTGTACAAACTTTTACATCCTTGTATACATTTGTACACCCTTGTACACACTTGTACAACCTTGTACAAACCTGTACACCCTTGTACACACTTGTACAAGCTTGTACACGATTGTACACCCTTGTACACACTTGTGCACCCTTGTACTCACTTGTACACCCTTGTACACACATGTACAACCTTTTACAAACTTGTACACACTTGTACAAACTTGTACATTCTTGTACATACCTGTACACCCTTGTACACACTTGTACAAGCTTGTACACACTTGTACAAGCTTGTACACACTTGTACACCCTTGTACAAACTTGTGCACCCTTGTACACTTTTGTACACCCTTGTATACATTTGTACAAACTTGTACAAACTTGTACACACTTGTACAAACTTGTACACACTTGTACAAACTTGTACACCCTTGTACACACTTGTACAACCTTGTACACACTTGTACAACCTTGTACAAACCTGTACACCCTTGTACACACTTGTACAAGCTTGTACACGATTGTACACTCTTGTACACACTTGTGCAACCTTGTACACACTTGTACAACCTTGTACACACTTGTACAACCTTGTACACACTTGTTCAAGCTTGTACACACTTGTACAACCTTGTACACACTTGTACACCCTTGTACACACTTGTACAACCTTTTACAAACTTGTACACACTTGTACAAAATTGTACATTCTTGTACATACTTGTACACCCTTGTACACACTTGTACAACCTTGTACAAACCTGTACACCCTTGTACACACTTGTACAAGCTTGTACACACTTGTACAAGCTTGTACACACTTGTACAAGCTTGTACACACTTGTACACCCTTGTACAAACTTGTGCACCCTTGTACACTTTTGTACACCCTTGTACACATTTGTACAACCTTGTACAAACTTGTACACACTTGTACAAACTTGTACACACTTGTACAAACTTGTGTACACTTGTACAACCTTGTACACACTTGTACAACCTTGTACACACTTGTACAACCTTGTACACACTTGTACAACCTCGTACACACTTGTACAACCTTGTACACACTTGTACAACCTCGTACACACTTGTACAACCTTGTACACACTTGTACAACCTTGTACACAATTGTAAAACCTTGTACACACTTGTACAACCTTGTACACACTTGTACACCCTTGTACACACTTGTACAAAATTTTACATTCTTGTACATACTTGTACACCCTTGTACACACTTGTACAACCTTGTACAAACCTGTACACCCTTGTACACACTTGTACAAGCTTGTACACACTTGCACAAGCTTGTACACACTTGTACAAGCTTGTACACAGTTGTACACCCTTGTACAAACTTGTGCACCCTTGAACACTTTTGTACACCCTTGTACACATTTGTACAACCTTGTACAAACTTAAACACACTTGTACAAACATGTACACACTTGTACAAGCTTGTACACACTTGTACAACCTTGTACACACTTGTACAACCTTTTACACAATTGTAAAACCTTGTACACACTTGTACATTCTTGTACAAACTTGTACTTACTTGTACAACCTTGTACAAACTTGTACACACTTGTACAAACTTTTACATCCTTGTATACATTTGTACACCCTTGTACACACTTGTACAACCTTGTACAAACCTGTACACCCTTGTACACACTTGTACAAGCTTGTACACGATTGTACACCCTTGTACACACTTGTGCACCCTTGTACTCACTTGTACACCCTTGTACACACATGTACAACCTTTTACAAACTTGTACACACTTGTACAAACTTGTACATTCTTGTACATACCTGTACACCCTTGTACACACTTGTACAAGCTTGTACACACTTGTACAAGCTTGTACACACTTGTACACCCTTGTACAAACTTGTGCACCCTTGTACACTTTTGTACACCCTTGTATACATTTGTACAAACTTGTACAAACTTGTACACACTTGTACAAACTTGTACACACTTGTACAAACTTGTACACCCTTGTACACACTTGTACAACCTTGTACACACTTGTACAACCTTGTACAAACCTGTACACCCTTGTACACACTTGTACAAGCTTGTACACGATTGTACACTCTTGTACACACTTGTGCAACCTTGTACACACTTGTACAACCTTGTACACACTTGTACAACCTTGTACACACTTGTTCAAGCTTGTACACACTTGTACAACCTTGTACACACTTGTACACCCTTGTACACACTTGTACAACCTTTTACAAACTTGTACACACTTGTACAAAATTGTACATTCTTGTACATACTTGTACACCCTTGTACACACTTGTACAACCTTGTACAAACCTGTACACCCTTGTACACACTTGTACAAGCTTGTACACACTTGTACAAGCTTGTACACACTTGTACAAGCTTGTACACACTTGTACACCCTTGTACAAACTTGTGCACCCTTGTACACTTTTGTACACCCTTGTACACATTTGTACAACCTTGTACAAACTTGTACACACTTGTACAAACTTGTACACACTTGTACAAACTTGTGTACACTTGTACAACCTTGTACACACTTGTACAACCTTGTACACACTTGTACAACCTTGTACACACTTGTACAAGCTTGTACACACTTGTACAACCTTGTACACACTTGTACAACCTTTTACACAATTGTAAAACCTTGTACACACTTGTACATTCTTGTACAAACTTGTACTTACTTGTACAACCTTGTACAAACTTGTACACACTTGTACAAACTTTTACATCCTTGTATACATTTGTACACCCTTGTACACACTTGTACAACCTTGTACAAACCTGTACACCCTTGTACAAGCTTGTACACGATTGTACACCCTTGTACACACTTGTGCACCCTTGTACACACTTGTACACCCTTGTACACACATGTACAACCTTTTACAAACTTGTACACACTTGTACAAACTTGTACATTCTTGTACATACTTGTACACCCTTGTAAACACTTGTACAAAATTGTACAAACCTGTACACCCTTGTACACACTTGTACAAGCTTGTACACACTTGTACAAGCTTGTACACACTTGTACACCCTTGTACAAACTTGTGCACCCTTGAACACTTTTGTACACCCTTGTACACATTTGTACAACCTTGTACAAACTTAAACACACTTGTACAAACATGTACACACTTGAACAACCTTGTACACACTTGTACAACCTTGTACACACTTGTACAAGCTTGTACACACTTGTACAACCTTGTACACACTTGTACAACCTTGTACACACTTGTACAAGCTTGTACACACTTGTACAACCTTGTACACACTTGTACAACCTTTTACACAATTGTAAAACCTTGTACACACTTGTACATTCTTGTACAAACTTGTACTTACTTGTACAACCTTGTACAAACTTGTACACACTTGTACAAACTTTTACATCCTTGTATACATTTGTACACCCTTGTACACACTTGTACAACCTTGTACAAACCTGTACACCCTTGTACACACTTGTACAAGCTTGTACACGATTGTACACCCTTGTACACACTTGTGCACCCTTGTACTCACTTGTACACCCTTGTACACACATGTACAACCTTTTACAAACTTGTACACACTTGTACAAACTTGTACATTCTTGTACATACCTGTACACCCTTGTACACACTTGTACAAGCTTGTACACACTTGTACAAGCTTGTACACACTTGTACACCCTTGTACAAACTTGTGCACCCTTGTACACTTTTGTACACCCTTGTATACATTTGTACAAACTTGTACAAACTTGTACACACTTGTACAAACTTGTACACACTTGTACAAACTTGTACACCCTTGTACACACTTGTACAACCTTGTACACACTTGTACAACCTTGTACAAACCTGTACACCCTTGTACACACTTGTACAAGCTTGTACACGATTGTACACTCTTGTACACACTTGTGCAACCTTGTACACACTTGTACAACCTTGTACACACTTGTACAACCTTGTACACACTTGTTCAAGCTTGTACACACTTGTACAACCTTGTACACACTTGTACACCCTTGTACACACTTGTACAACCTTTTACAAACTTGTACACACTTGTACAAAATTGTACATTCTTGTACATACTTGTACACCCTTGTACACACTTGTACAACCTTGTACAAACCTGTACACCCTTGTACACACTTGTACAAGCTTGTACACACTTGTACAAGCTTGTACACACTTGTACAAGCTTGTACACACTTGTACACCCTTGTACAAACTTGTGCACCCTTGTACACTTTTGTACACCCTTGTACACATTTGTACAACCTTGTACAAACTTGTACACACTTGTACAAACTTGTACACACTTGTACAAACTTGTGTACACTTGTACAACCTTGTACACACTTGTACAACCTTGTACACACTTGTACAACCTTGTACACACTTGTACAACCTCGTACACACTTGTACAACCTTGTACACACTTGTACAACCTCGTACACACTTGTACAACCTTGTACACACTTGTACAACCTTGTACACAATTGTAAAACCTTGTACACACTTGTACAACCTTGTACACACTTGTACACCCTTGTACACACTTGTACAAAATTTTACATTCTTGTACATACTTGTACACCCTTGTACACACTTGTACAACCTTGTACAAACCTGTACACCCTTGTACACACTTGTACAAGCTTGTACACACTTGCACAAGCTTGTACACACTTGTACAAGCTTGTACACAGTTGTACACCCTTGTACAAACTTGTGCACCCTTGAACACTTTTGTACACCCTTGTACACATTTGTACAACCTTGTACAAACTTAAACACACTTGTACAAACATGTACACACTTGTACAAGCTTGTACACACTTGTACAACCTTGTACACACTTGTACAACCTTTTACACAATTGTAAAACCTTGTACACACTTGTACATTCTTGTACAAACTTGTACTTACTTGTACAACCTTGTACAAACTTGTACACACTTGTACAAACTTTTACATCCTTGTATACATTTGTACACCCTTGTACACACTTGTACAACCTTGTACAAACCTGTACACCCTTGTACACACTTGTACAAGCTTGTACACGATTGTACACCCTTGTACACACTTGTGCACCCTTGTACTCACTTGTACACCCTTGTACACACATGTACAACCTTTTACAAACTTGTACACACTTGTACAAACTTGTACATTCTTGTACATACCTGTACACCCTTGTACACACTTGTACAAGCTTGTACACACTTGTACAAGCTTGTACACACTTGTACACCCTTGTACAAACTTGTGCACCCTTGTACACTTTTGTACACCCTTGTATACATTTGTACAAACTTGTACAAACTTGTACACACTTGTACAAACTTGTACACACTTGTACAAACTTGTACACCCTTGTACACACTTGTACAACCTTGTACACACTTGTACAACCTTGTACAAACCTGTACACCCTTGTACACACTTGTACAAGCTTGTACACGATTGTACACTCTTGTACACACTTGTGCAACCTTGTACACACTTGTACAACCTTGTACACACTTGTACAACCTTGTACACACTTGTTCAAGCTTGTACACACTTGTACAACCTTGTACACACTTGTACACCCTTGTACACACTTGTACAACCTTTTACAAACTTGTACACACTTGTACAAAATTGTACATTCTTGTACATACTTGTACACCCTTGTACACACTTGTACAACCTTGTACAAACCTGTACACCCTTGTACACACTTGTACAAGCTTGTACACACTTGTACAAGCTTGTACACACTTGTACAAGCTTGTACACACTTGTACACCCTTGTACAAATTTGTGCACCCTTGTACACTTTTGTACACCCTTGTACACATTTGTACAACCTTGTACAAACTTGTACACACTTGTACAAACTTGTACACACTTGTACAAACTTGTGTACACTTGTACAACCTTGTACACACTTGTACAACCTTGTACACACTTGTACAACCTTGTACACACTTGTACAACCTCGTACACACTTGTACAACCTTGTACACACTTGTACAACCTCGTACACACTTGTACAACCTTGTACACACTTGTACAACCTTGTACACAATTGTAAAACCTTGTACACACTTGTACAACCTTGTACACACTTGTACACCCTTGTACACACTTGTACAAAATTTTACATTCTTGTACATACTTGTACACCCTTGTACACACTTGTACAACCTTGTACAAACCTGTACACCCTTGTACACACTTGTACAAGCTTGTACACACTTGCACAAGCTTGTACACACTTGTACAAGCTTGTACACAGTTGTACACCCTTGTACAAACTTGTGCACTCTTGAACACTTTTGTACACCCTTGTACACATTTGTACAACCTTGTACAAACTTAAACACACTTGTACAAACATGTACACACTTGTACAAACTTGTACTTACTTGTACAACCTTGTACAAACTTGTACACACTTGTACAAACTTTTACATCCTTGTATACATTTGTACACCCTTGTACACACTTGTACAACCTTGTACAAACCTGTACACCCTTGTACAAGCTTGTACACGATTGTACACCCTTGTACACACTTGTGCACCCTTGTACACACTTGTACACCCTTGTACACACATGTACAACCTTTTACAAACTTGTACACACTTTTACAAACTTGTACATTCTTGTACATACTTGTACACCCTTGTAAACACTTGTACAAAATTGTACAAACCTGTACACCCTTGTACACACTTGTACACCCTTGTACAAACTTGTGCACCCTTGTACACTTTTGTACACCCTTGTATACATTTGTAAAAACTTGTACAAACTTGTACACACTTGTACAAACTTGTACACACTTGTACAAACTTGTACACCCTTGTACAAACTTGTACACCCTTGTACACACTTGTACAACCTTGTACACACTTGTACAACCTTGTACAAACCTGTACACCCTTGTACACACTTGTACAAGCTTGTACACGATTGTACACTCTTGTACACACTTGTGCAACCTTGTACACACTTGTACAACCTTGTACAAATTGTACAACCTTGTACACACTTGTTCAAGCTTGTACACACTTGTACAACCTTGTACACACTTGTACACCCTTGTACACACTTGTACAACCTTTTACAAACTTGTACACACTTGTACAAAATTGTACATTCTTGTACATACTTGTACACCCTTGTACACACTTGTACAACCTTGTACAAACCTGTACACCCTTGTACACACTTGTACAAGCTTGTACACACTTGTACAAGCTTGTACACACTTGTACACCCTTGTACAAACTTGTGCACCCTTGTACACTTTTGTACACCCTTGTACACATTTGTACAACCTTGTACAAACTTGTACACACTTGTACAAACTTGTACACACTTGTACAAACTTGTGTACACTTGTACAACCTTGTACACACTTGTACAGCCTTGTACACACTTGTACAACCTTGTACACACTTGTACAACCTCGTACACACTTGTACAACCTTGTACACACTTGTACAACCTTGTACACAATTGTAAAACCTTGTACACACTTTTACAACCTTGTACACACTTGTACACCCTTGTACACACTTGTACAAAATTTTACATTCTTGTACATACTTGTACACCCTTGTACACACTTGTACAACCTTGTACAAACCTGTACACCCTTGTACACACTTGTACAAGCTTGTACACACTTGTACAAGCTTGTACACACTTGTACAAGCTTGTACACACTTGTACACCCTTGTACAAACTTGTGCACCCTTGAACACTTTTGTACACCCTTGTACACATTTGTACAACCTTGTACAAACTTAAACACACTTGTACAAACATGTACACACTTGAACAACCTTGTACACACTTGTACAAACCTTGTACACACTTGTACAAGCTTGTACACACTTGTACAACCTTGTACACACTTGTACAACCTTGTACACACTTGTACAAGCTTGTACACACTTGTACAACCTTGTACACACTTGTACAACCTTGTACAAACCTGTACACCCTTGTACACACTTGTACAACCTTTTACACAATTGTAAAACCTTGTACACACTTGTACATTCTTGTACAAACTTGTACTTACTTGTACAACCTTGTACAAACTTGTACACACTTGTACAAACTTTTACATCCTTGTATACATTTGTACACCCTTGTACACACTTGTACAACCTTGTACAAACCTGTACACCCTTGTACACACTTGTACAAGCTTGTACACGATTGTACACCCTTGTACACACTTGTGCACCCTTGTACACACTTGTACACCCTTGTACACACATGTACAACCTTTTACAAACTTGTACACACTTGTACAAACTTGTACATTCTTGTACATACTTGTACACCCTTGTAAACACTTGTACAAAATTGTACAAACCTGTACACCCTTGTACACACTTGTACAAGCTTGTACACACTTGTACAAGCTTGTACACACTTGTACACCCTTGTACAAACTTGTGCACCCTTGTACACTTTTGTACACCCTTGTATACATTTGTACAAACTTGTACAAACTTGTACACACTTGTACAAACTTGTACACACTTGTACAAACTTGTCCACCCTTGTACAAACTTGTACACCCTTGTACACACTTGTACAACCTTGTACACACTTGTACAACCTTGTACAAACCTGTACACCCTTGTACACACTTGTACAAGCTTGTACACGATTGTACACTCTTGTACACACTTGTGCAACCTTGTACACACTTGTACAACCTTGTACACACTTGTACAACCTTGTACACACTTGTTCAAGCTTGTACACACTTGTACAACCTTGTACACACTTGTACACCCTTGTACACACTTGTACAACCTTTTACAAACTTGTACACACTTGTACAAAATTGTACATTCTTGTACATACTTGTACACCCTTGTACACACTTGTACAACCTTGTACAAACCTGTACACCCTTGTACACACTTGTACAAGCTTGTACACACTTGTACAAGCTTGTACACACTTGTACACCCTTGTACAAACTTGTGCACCCTTGTACACTTTTGTACACCCTTGTACACATTTGTACAACCTTGTACAAACTTGTACACACTTGTACAAACTTGTACACACTTTTACAAACTTGTGTACACTTGTACAACCTTGTACACACTTTTACAACCTTGTACACACTTGTACAACCTTGTACACACTTGTACAACCTCGTACACACTTGTACAACCTTGTACACACTTGTACAACCTTGTACACAATTGTAAAACCTTGTACACACTTTTACAACCTTGTACACACTTGTACACCCTTGTACACACTTGTACAAAATTTTACATTCTTGTACATACTTGTACACCCTTGTACACACTTGTACAACCTTGTACAAACCTGTACACCCTTGTACACACTTGTACAAGCTTGTACACACTTGTACAAGCTTGTACACACTTGTACAAGCTTGTACACACTTGTACACCCTTGTACAAACTTGTGCACCCTTGAACACTTTTGTACACCCTTGTACACATTTGTACAACCTTGTACAAACTTAAACACACTTGTACAAACATGTACACACTTGAACAACCTTGTACACACTTGTACAAACCTTGTACACACTTGTACAAGCTTGTACACACTTGTACAACCTTGTACACACTTGTACAACCTTGTACACACTTGTACAAGCTTGTACACACTTGTACAACCTTGTACACACTTGTACAACCTTGTACAAACCTGTACACCCTTGTACACACTTGTACAAGCTTGTACACGATTGTACACCCTTGTACACACTTGTGCGACCTTGTACACACTTGTACACCCTTGTACACACTTGTACAACCTTTTACAAACTTGTACACACTTGTACAAACTTGTACATTCTTGTACATACTTGTACACCCTTGTAAACACTTGTACAACCTTGTACAAACCTGTACACCCTTGTACACACTTGTACAAGCTTGTACACACTTGTACAAGCTTGTACACACTTGTACACCCTTGTACAAACTTGTGCACCCTTGTACACTTTTGTACACCCTTGTATACATTTGTACAAAAATGTACAAGTTTGTACAAGTGTGTACAAGTTTGTAAAAGGTTTTACAAGTGTGTACAAGGTTGTACAAGTGTGTACAAAGGTGTACAAGTGTGTACAAGGTTGTACAAGTGTGTACAAGGTTGTACAAGTGTGTACAAGGTTGTTCAAGGTTGTACAATTGTGTACAAGGTTGTAGAAGTGTGTACAAGGTTGTACAAGTGTGTACAAGGGTGTACAAGTTTGTACAAGTGTGTACAAGTTTGTACAAGTGTGTACAAGTTTGTACAAGTGTGTACAAGCTTGTACAAGTGTGTACAAGGGTGTACAAGTGTGTACAAGGTTGTACATGTTTTTACAAGGTTGTACAAGTGTGTACAAGGTTGTACAAGTGTGTACAAGGTTGTACAAGTGTGTACAAGGTTGTACAAGTGAGTACAAGGTTGTACAAGTGTGTACAAGGTTGTACAAGTGTGTACAAGGTTGTATAAGTGTGTACAAGGTTGTACAAGTGTGTACAAGGTTGTACAAGTGTGTACAAGGTTGTACAAGTGTGTACAAAGGTGTACAAGTGTGTACAAGGTTGTACAAGTGTGTACAAGGTTGTACAAGTGTGTACAAGGTTGTACAAGTGTGTACAAGGTTGTACAAGGTTGTACAATTGTGTACAAGGTTGTACAAGTGTGTACAAGGTTGTACAAGTGTGTACAAGGTTGTACAAGTGTGTACAAGGGTGTACAAGTTTGTACAAGTGTGTACAAGTTTGTACAAGTGTGTACAAGTTTGTACAAGGGTGTACAAAAGTGTACAAGGGTGCACAAGTTTGTACAAGGGTGTACAAGTGTGTACAAGCTTGTACAAGTGTGTACAAGCTTGTACAAGTGTGTACAAGCTTGTACAAGTGTGTACAAGCTTGTACAAGTGTGTACAAGGGTGTACAGGTTTGTACAAGGTTGTACAAGTGTTTACAAGGGTGTACATGTGTGTACAAGGTTGTACAAGTGTGTACAAGGTTGTACAAGTGTGTACTAGGTTGTACAAGGTTGTACAATTGTGTACAAGGTTGTACAAGTGTGTACAAGGTTGAACAAGTGTGTACAAGGTTGTACAAGTGTGTACAAGGGTGTACAAGTTTGTACAAGTGTGTACAAGTTTGTACAAGTGTGTACAAGTTTGTACAAGGTTGTACAAATGTATACAAGGGTGTACAAAAGTGTACAACGGTGCACAAGTTTGTACAAGGGTGTACAAGTGTGTACAAGCTTGTACAAGTGTGTACAAGCTTGTACAAGTGTGTACAAGCTTGTACAAGTGTGTACAAGCTTGTACAAGTGTGTACAAGGGTGTACAGGTTTGTACAAGGTTGTACAAGTGTTTACAAGGGTGTACAAGTATGTACAAGAATGTACAAGTTTGTACAAGTGTGTACAAGTTTGTAAAAGGTTGTACAAGTGTGTACAAGGGTGTACAAGTGTGTACAAGGGTGCACAAGTGTGTAGAAGGGTGTACAATCGTGTACAAGCTTGTACAAGTGTGTACAAGGGTGTACAGGTTTGTACAAGGTTGTACAAGTGTGTACAAGGTTGTACAAGTGTGTACAAGGGTGTACAAGTTTGTACAAGTGTGTACAAGTTTGTACAAGTGTGTACAAGTTTGTACAAGGTTGTACAAATGTATACAAGGGTGTACAAAAGTGTACAAGGTTGTACAAGTGTTTACAAGGGTGTACAAGTATGTACAAGAATGTACAAGTTTGTACAAGTGTGTACAAGTTTGTAAAAGGTTGTACAAGTGTGTACAAGAGTGTACAAGTGTATACAAGGGTGCACAAGTGTGTACAAGGGTGTACAATCGTGTACAAGCTTGTACAAGTGTGTACAAGGTTGTACAGGTTTGTACAAGGTTGTACAAGTGTGTACAAGGGTGTACAAATGTGTACAAGGATGTAAAAGTTTGTACAAGTGTGTACAAGTTTGTACAAGGTTGTACAAGTAAGTACAAGTTTGTACAAGAATGTACAAGTGTGTACAAGGTTTTACAATTGTGTAAAAGGTTGTACAAGTGTGTACAAGGTTGTACAAGTGTGTACAAGCTTGTACAAGTGTGTACAAGGTTGTACAAGTGTGTACAAGGTTGTACAAGTGTGTACAAGGTTGTACAAGTGTGTACAAGGTTGTACAAGTGTGTACAAGGTTGTACAAGTGTGTATAAGGTTGTACAAGTGTGTACAAGGTTGTACAAGTGTGTACAAGGTTGTACAAGTGTGTACAAGGGTGCACAAGTGTGTACAAGGGTGTACAATCGTGTACAAGCTTGTACAAGTTTTTACAAGGTTGTACAAGTGTGTACAAGGTTGTACAAGTGTGTACAAGGTTGTACAAGTGTGTACAAGGTTGTACAAGTGTGTACAAGGTTGTACAAGTGTGTACAAGGTTGTATAAGTGTGTACAAAGGTGTACAAGTGTGTACAAGGTTGTACAAGTGTGTACAAGGTTGTACAAGTGTGTACATGGTTGTACAAGGTTGTACAATTGTGTACAAGGTTGTACAAGTGTGTACAAGGTTGTACAAGTGTGTACAAGGGTGTACAAGTTTGTACAAGTGTGTACAAGTTTGTACATGTGTGTACAAGTTTGTACAAGGTTGTACAAATTAATACAAGGGTGTACAAAAGTGTACAAGGGTGCACAAGTTTGTACAAGGGTGTACAAGTGTGTTCAAGCTTGTACAAGTGTGTACAAGGTTGTACAAGTGTGTACAAGGGTGTACAGGTTTGTACAAGGTTGTACAAGTGTTTACAAGGGTGTACAAAAGAATGTACAAGTTTGTACAAGTGTGTACAAGTTTGTAAAAGGTTGTACAAGTGTGTACAAGGGTGTACAAGTGTGTACAATGGTGCACAAGTGTGTACAAGGGTGTACAATCGTGTACAAGCTTGTACAAGTGTGTACAAGGGTGTACAGGTTTGTACAAGGTTGTACAAGTGTGTACAAGGGTGTACAAATGTGTACAAGGCTGTAAAAGTTTGTACAAGTGTGTACAAGTTTGTACAAGGTTGTACAAGTAAGTACAAGTTTGTACAAGAATGTACAAGTGTGTACAAGGTTTTACAATTGTGTAAAAGGTTGTACAAGTGTGTACAAGGTTGTACAAGTGTGTACAAGGTTGTACAAGTGTGTACAAGCTTGTACAAGTGTGTACAAGGTTGTACAAGTGTGTACAAGGTTGTACAAGTGTGTACAAGGTTGTACAAGTGTGTACAAGGTTGTACAAGTGTGTACAAGTTTGTACAAGTGTGTACAAGTTTTACAAGTTTGTACAAATGTGTACAAGGGTGTACAAAAGTGTACAAGGGTGCACAAGTTTGTACAAGGGTGTACAAGTGTGTACAAGGGTGCACAAGTTTGTACAAGGGTGTACAAGTGTGTACAAGCTTGTACAAGTGTGTACAAGCTTGTACAAGGGTTTACAGGTTTGTACAAGGTTGTACAAGTGTGTACAAGGTTGTACAAGTATGTACAAGAATGTACAAGTTTGTACAAGTGTGTACAAGTTTGTAAAAGGTTGTACAAGTGTGTACAAGGGTGTACAAATGTGTACAAGGATGTAAAAGTGTGTACAAGTGTGTACAAGTTTGTACAAGGTTGTACAAGTGTGTACAAGTTTGTACAAGGTTGTACAAATTTGTACAAGTGTGTACAAGGTTGTACAAGTGTGTACAAGGGTGTACAAGTTTGTACAAGTGTGTACAAGTTTGTACAAGGTTGTACACGTGTGTACAAGGTTTTACAATTGTGTACAAGGTTGTACAAGTGTGTACAAGGTTGTACAAGTGTGTACAAGGTTGTACAAGTGTGTACAAGGTTGTACAAGTGTGTACAAGGTTGTACAAGTGTACACAAGTTTGTACAAGTGTGTACAAGTTTGTACAAGTTTGTACAAATGTGTACAAGGGTGTACAAAAGTGTACAAGGGTGTACAAAAGTGTACAAGGGTGCACAAGTTTGTACAAGGGTGTACAAGTGTGTACAAGGGTGTACAAGGTTGTACAAATTTGTACAAGTGTGTACAAGGTTGTACAAGTGTGTACAAGGGTGTACAAGTTTGTACAAGTGTGTACAAGTTTGTACAAGGTTGTACACGTGTGTACAAGGTTTTACAATTGTGTACAAGGTTGTACAAGTGTGTACAAGGTTGTACAAGTGTGTACAAGGTTGTACAAGTGTGTACAAGGTTGTACAAGTGTGTACAAGGTTGTACAAGTGTACACAAGTTTGTACAAGTGTGTACAAGTTTGTACAAGTTTGTACAAATGTGTACAAGGGTGTACAAAAGTGTACAAGGGTGTACAAAAGTGTACAAGGGTGCACAAGTTTGTACAAGGGTGTACAAGTGTGTACAAGGGTGTACAAGTATGTACAAGAATGTACAATTTTGTACAAGTGTGTACAAGTTTGTAAAAGGTTGTACAAGTGTGTACAAGGGTGTACAAGTGTGTACAAGGTTGTACAAATGTGTACAAGGTTGTACAAGTGTGTACAAGGTTGTACAAGTGTGTACAAGGTTGTACAAGTGTGTACAAGGTTGTACAAGTGTGTACAAGGTTGTACAAGTGTGTACAAGGTTGTACAAGTGTGTACAAGGGTGCACAAGTGTGTACAAGGGTGTACAATCGTGTACAAGCTTGTACAAGTTTTTACAAGGTTGTACAAGTGTGTACAAGGTTGTACAAGTGTGTACAAGGTTGTACAAGTGTGTACAAGGTTGTACAAGTGTGTACAAGGTTGTACAAGTGTGTACAAGGTTGTTCAAGTGTGTACAAGGTTGTATAAGTGTGTACAAAGGTGTACAAGTGTGTACAAGGTTGTACAAGTGTGTACAAGGTTGTACAAGTGTGTACATGGTTGTACAAGGTTGTACAATTGTGTACAAGGTTGTACAAGTGTGTACAAGGTTGTACAAGTGTGTACAAGGGTGTACAAGTTTGTACAAGTGTGTACAAGTTTGTACAAGTGTGTACAAGTTTGTACAAGGTTGTACAAATTAATACAAGGGTGTACAAAAGTGTACAAGGGTGCACAAGTTTGTACAAGGGTGTACAAGTGTGTACAAGCTTGTACAAGTGTGTACAAGCTTGTACAAGTGTGTACAAGGGTGTACAGGTTTGTACAAGGTTGTACAAGTGTTTACAAGGGTGTACAAAAGAATGTACAAGTTTGTACAAGTGTGTACAAGTTTGTAAAAGGTTGTACAAGTGTGTACAAGGGTGTACAAGTGTGTACAATGGTGCACAAGTGTGTACAAGGGTGTACAATCGTGTACAAGCTTGTACAAGTGTGTACAAGGGTGTACAGGTTTGTACAAGGTTGTACAAGTGTGTACAAGGGTGTACAAATGTGTACAAGGCTGTAAAAGTTTGTACAAGTGTGTACAAGTTTGTACAAGGTTGTACAAGTAAGTACAAGTTTGTACAAGAATGTACAAGTGTGTACAAGGTTTTACAATTGTGTAAAAGGTTGTACAAGTGTGTACAAGGTTGTACAAGTGTGTACAAGGTTGTACAAGTGTGTACAAGGTTGTACAAGTGTGTACAAGCTTGTACAAGTGTGTACAAGGTTGTACAAGTGTGTACAAGGTTGTACAAGTGTGTACAAGGTTGTACAAGTGTGTACAAGGTTGTACAAGTGTGTACAAGTTTGTACAAGTGTGTACAAGTTTTACAAGTTTGTACAAATGTGTACAAGGGTGTACAAAAGTGTACAAGGGTGCACACGTTTGTACAAGGGTGTACAAGTGTGTACAAGCTTGTACAAGTGTGTACAAGCTTGTACAAGGGTTTACAGGTTTGTACAAGGTTGAACAAGTGTGTACAAGGGTGTACAAAAGTGTACAAGGGTGCACAAGTTTGTACAAGGGTGTACAAGTGTATACAAGCTTGTACAAGTGTGTACAAGGTTGTACAAGTGTGTACAAGCTTGTACAAGGGTTTACAGGTTTGTACAAGGTTGTACAAGTGTGTACAAGGTTGTACAAGTATGTACAAGAATGTACAAGTTTGTACAAGTGTGTACAAGTTTGTAAAAGGTTGTACAAGTGTGTACAAGAGTGTACAAGTGTATACAAGGGTGCACAAGTGTGTACAAGGGTGTACAATCGTGTACAAGCTTGTACAAGTGTGTACAAGGTTGTACAGGTTTGTACAAGGTTGTACAAGTGTGTACAAGGGTGTACAAATGTGTACAAGGATGTAAAAGTTTGTACAAGTGTGTACATGTTTGTACAAGGTTGTACAAGTAAGTACAAGTTTGTACAAGAATGTACAAGTGTGTACAAGGTTTTACAATTGTGTAAAAGGTTGTACAAGTGTGTACAAGGTTGTACAAGTGTGTACAAGCTTGTACAAGTGTGTACAAGGTTGTACAAGTGTGTACAAGGTTGTACAAGTGTGTACAAGGTTGTACAAGTGTGTACAAGGTTGTACAAGTGTGTACAAGGTTGTACAAGTGTGTATAAGGTTGTACAAGTGTGTACAAGGTTGTACAAGTGTGTACAAGGTTGTACAAGTGTGTACAAGGGTGCACAAGTGTGTACAAGGGTGTACAATCGTGTACAAGCTTGTACAAGTTTTTACAAGGTTGTACAAGTGTGTACAAGGTTGTACAAGTGTGTACAAGGTTGTACAAGTGTGTACAAGGTTGTACAAGTGTGTACAAGGTTGTACAAGTGTGTACAAGGTTGTATAAGTGTGTACAAAGGTGTACAAGTGTGTACAAGGTTGTACAAGTGTGTACAAGGTTGTACAAGTGTGTACATGGTTGTACAAGGTTGTACAATTGTGTACAAGGTTGTACAAGTGTGTACAAGGTTGTACAAGTGTGTACAAGGGTGTACAAGTTTGTACAAGTGTGTACAAGTTTGTACATGTGTGTACAAGTTTGTACAAGGTTGTACAAATTAATACAAGGGTGTACAAAAGTGTACAAGGGTGCACAAGTTTGTACAAGGGTGTACAAGTGTGTTCAAGCTTGTACAAGTGTGTACAAGCTTGTACAAGTGTGTACAAGGGTGTACAGGTTTGTACAAGGTTGTACAAGTGTTTACAAGGGTGTACAAAAGAATGTACAAGTTTGTACAAGTGTGTACAAGTTTGTAAAAGGTTGTACAAGTGTGTACAAGGGTGTACAAGTGTGTACAATGGTGCACAAGTGTGTACAAGGGTGTACAATCGTGTACAAGCTTGTACAAGTGTGTACAAGGGTGTACAGGTTTGTACAAGGTTGTACAAGTGTGTACAAGGGTGTACAAATGTGTACAAGGCTGTAAAAGTTTGTACAAGTGTGTACAAGTTTGTACAAGGTTGTACAAGTAAGTACAAGTTTGTACAAGAATGTACAAGTGTGTACAAGGTTTTACAATTGTGTAAAAGGTTGTACAAGTGTGTACAAGGTTGTACAAGTGTGTACAAGGTTGTACAAGTGTGTACAAGCTTGTACAAGTGTGTACAAGGTTGTACAAGTGTGTACAAGGTTGTACAAGTGTGTACAAGGTTGTACAAGTGTGTACAAGGTTGTACAAGTGTGTACAAGTTTGTACAAGTGTGTACAAGTTTTACAAGTTTGTACAAATGTGTACAAGGGTGTACAAAAGTGTACAAGGGTGCACAAGTTTGTACAAGGGTGTACAAGTGTGTACAAGGGTGCACAAGTTTGTACAAGGGTGTACAAGTGTGTACAAGCTTGTACAAGTGTGTACAAGCTTGTACAAGGGTTTACAGGTTTGTACAAGGTTGTACAAGTGTGTACAAGGTTGTACAAGTATGTACAAGAATGTACAAGTTTGTACAAGTGTGTACAAGTTTGTAAAAGGTTGTACAAGTTTGTACAAGGGTGTACAAATGTGTACAAGGATGTAAAAGTGTGTACAAGTGTGTACAAGTTTGTACAAGGTTGTACAAGTGTGTACAAGTTTGTACAAGGTTGTACAAATTTGTACAAGTGTGTACAAGGTTGTACAAGTGTGTACAAGGGTGTACAAGTTTGTACAAGTGTGTACAAGTTTGTACAAGGTTGTACACGTGTGTACAAGGTTTTACAATTGTGTACAAGGTTGTACAAGTGTGTACAAGGTTGTACAAGTGTGTACAAGGTTGTACAAGTGTGTACAAGGTTGTACAAGTGTGTACAAGGTTGTACAAGTGTACACAAGTTTGTACAAGTGTGTACAAGTTTGTACAAGTTTGTACAAATGTGTACAAGGGTGTACAAAAGTGTACAAGGGTGTACAAAAGTGTACAAGGGTGCACAAGTTTGTACAAGGGTGTACAAGTGTGTACAAGGGTGTACAAGGTTGTACAAATTTGTACAAGTGTGTACAAGGTTGTACAAGTGTGTACAAGGGTGTACAAGTTTGTACAAGTGTGTACAAGTTTGTACAAGGTTGTACACGTGTGTACAAGGTTTTACAATTGTGTACAAGGTTGTACAAGTGTGTACAAGGTTGTACAAGTGTGTACAAGGTTGTACAAGTGTGTACAAGGTTGTACAAGTGTGTACAAGGTTGTACAAGTGTACACAAGTTTGTACAAGTGTGTACAAGTTTGTACAAGTTTGTACAAATGTGTACAAGGGTGTACAAAAGTGTACAAGGGTGTACAAAAGTGTACAAGGGTGCACAAGTTTGTACAAGGGTGTACAAGTGTGTACAAGGGTGTACAAGTATGTACAAGAATGTACAATTTTGTACAAGTGTGTACAAGTTTGTAAAAGGTTGTACAAGTGTGTACAAGGGTGTACAAGTGTGTACAAGGTTGTACAAATGTGTACAAGGTTGTACAAGTGTGTACAAGGTTGTACAAGTGTGTACAAGGTTGTACAAGTGTGTACAAGGTTGTACAAGTGTGTACAAGGTTGTACAAGTGTGTACAAGGTTGTACAAGTGTGTACAAGGGTGCACAAGTGTGTACAAGGGTGTACAATCGTGTACAAGCTTGTACAAGTTTTTACAAGGTTGTACAAGTGTGTACAAGGTTGTACAAGTGTGTACAAGGTTGTACAAGTGTGTACAAGGTTGTACAAGTGTGTACAAGGTTGTACAAGTGTGTACAAGGTTGTTCAAGTGTGTACAAGGTTGTATAAGTGTGTACAAAGGTGTACAAGTGTGTACAAGGTTGTACAAGTGTGTACAAGGTTGTACAAGTGTGTACATGGTTGTACAAGGTTGTACAATTGTGTACAAGGTTGTACAAGTGTGTACAAGGTTGTACAAGTGTGTACAAGGGTGTACAGGTTTGTACAAGTGTGTACAAGTTTGTACAAGTGTGTACAAGTTTGTACAAGGTTGTACAAATTAATACAAGGGTGTACAAAAGTGTACAAGGGTGCACAAGTTTGTACAAGGGTGTACAAGTGTGTACAAGCTTGTACAAGTGTGTACAAGCTTGTACAAGTGTGTACAAGGGTGTACAGGTTTGTACAAGGTTGTACAAGTGTTTACAAGGGTGTACAAAAGAATGTACAAGTTTGTACAAGTGTGTACAAGTTTGTAAAAGGTTGTACAAGTGTGTACAAGGGTGTACAAGTGTGTACAATGGTGCACAAGTGTGTACAAGGGTGTACAATCGTGTACAAGCTTGTACAAGTGTGTACAAGGGTGTACAGGTTTGTACAAGGTTGTACAAGTGTGTACAAGGGTGTACAAATGTGTACAAGGCTGTAAAAGTTTGTACAAGTGTGTACAAGTTTGTACAAGGTTGTACAAGTAAGTACAAGTTTGTACAAGAATGTACAAGTGTGTACAAGGTTTTACAATTGTGTAAAAGGTTGTACAAGTGTGTACAAGGTTGTACAAGTGTGTACAAGGTTGTACAAGTGTGTACAAGGTTGTACAAGTGTGTACAAGCTTGTACAAGTGTGTACAAGGTTGTACAAGTGTGTACAAGGTTGTACAAGTGTGTACAAGGTTGTACAAGTGTGTACAAGGTTGTACAAGTGTGTACAAGTTTGTACAAGTGTGTACAAGTTTTACAAGTTTGTACAAATGTGTACAAGGGTGTACAAAAGTGTACAAGGGTGCACACGTTTGTACAAGGGTGTACAAGTGTGTACAAGCTTGTACAAGTGTGTACAAGCTTGTACAAGGGTTTACAGGTTTGTACAAGGTTGAACAAGTGTGTACAAGGGTGTACAAAAGTGTACAAGGGTGCACAAGTTTGTACAAGGGTGTACAAGTGTATACAAGCTTGTACAAGTGTGTACAAGGTTGTACAAGTGTGTACAAGCTTGTACAAGGGTTTACAGGTTTGTACAAGGTTGTACAAGTGTGTACAAGGTTGTACAAGTATGTACAAGAATGTACAAGTTTGTACAAGTGTGTACAAGTTTGTAAAAGGTTGTACAAGTGTGTACAAGGGTGTACAAATGTGTACAAGAATGTAAAAGTGTGTACAAGTGTGTACAAGTTTGTACAAGGTTGTACAAGTGTGTACAAGTTTGTACAAGGTTGTACAAATTTGTACAAGTGTGTACAAGGTTGTACAAGTGTGTACAAGGGTGTACAAGTTTGTACAAGTGTGTACAAGTTTGTACAAGGTTGTACACGTGTGTACAAGGTTTTACAATTGTGTACAAGGTTGTACAAGTGTGTACAAGGTTGTACAAGTGTGTACAAGGTTGTACAAGTGTGTACAAGGTTGTACAAGTGTGTACAAGGTTGTACAAGTGTGTACAAGGTTGTACAAGTGTGTACAAGGTTGTACAAGTGTACACAAGTTTGTACAAGTGTGTACAAGTTTGTACAAGTGTGTACAAGTTTGTACAAGTTTGTACAAATGTGTACAAGGGTGTACAAAAGTGTACAAGGGTGTACAAAAGTGTACAAGGGTGCACAAGTTTGTACAAGGGTGTACAAGTGTGTACAAGGGTGTACAAGTATGTACAAGAATGTACAATGTTGTACAAGTGTGTACAAGTTTGTAAAAGGTTGTACAAGTGTGTACAAGGGTGTACAAGTGTGTACAAGGTTGTACAAGTGTGTACAAGCTTGAACAAGTGTGTACAAGGTTGTACAAGTGTGTACAAGGTTGTACAAGTGTGTACAAGGTTGCACAAGTGTGTACAAGAGTGTACAATCGTGTACAAGCTTGTACAAGTGTGTACAAGGGTGTACAGGTTTGTACAAGGTTGTACAAGTGTGTACAAGGTTGTACAAGTGTGTACAAGGTTGTACAAGTGTGTACAAGGGTGTACAAGTTTGTACAAGTGTGTACAAGTTTGTACAATCGTGTACAAGCTTGTACAAGTGTGTACAAGGGTGTACAGGTTTGTACAAGGTTGTACAAGTGTGTACAAGGGTGTACAGGTTTGTACAAGGTTGTACAAGTGTGTACAAGGGTGTACAAATGTGTACAAGGCTGTAAAAGTTTGTACAAGTGTGTACAAGTTTGTACAAGGTTGTACAAGTAAGTACAAGTTTGTACAAGAATGTACAAGTGTGTACAAGGTTTTACAATTGTGTAAAAGGTTGTACAAGTGTGTACAAGGTTGTACAAGTGTGTACAAGGTTGTACAAGTGTGTACAAGCTTGTACAAGTGTGTACAAGGTTGTACAAGTGTGTACAAGGTTGTACAAGTGTGTACAAGGTTGTACAAGTGTGTACAAGGTTGTACAAGTGTGTACAAGTTTGTACAAGTGTGTACAAGTTTTACAAGTTTGTACAAATGTGTACAAGGGTGTACAAAAGTGTACAAGGGTGCACAAGTTTGTACAAGGGTGTACAAGTGTGTACAAGGGTGCACAAGTTTGTACAAGGGTGTACAAGTGTGTACAAGCTTGTACAAGTGTGTACAAGCTTGTACAAGGGTTTACAGGTTTGTACAAGGTTGTACAAGTGTGTACAAGGTTGTACAAGTATGTACAAGAATGTACAAGTTTGTACAAGTGTGTACAAGTTTGTAAAAGGTTGTACAAGTGTGTACAAGGGTGTACAAATGTGTACAAGGATGTAAAAGTGTGTACAAGTGTGTACAAGTTTGTACAAGGTTGTACAAGTGTGTACAAGTTTGTACAAGGTTGTACAAATTTGTACAAGTGTGTACAAGGTTGTACAAGTGTGTACAAGGGTGTACAAGTTTGTACAAGTGTGTACAAGTTTGTACAAGGTTGTACACGTGTGTACAAGGTTTTACAATTGTGTACAAGGTTGTACAAGTGTGTACAAGGTTGTACAAGTGTGTACAAGGTTGTACAAGTGTGTACAAGGTTGTACAAGTGTGTACAAGGTTGTACAAGTGTACACAAGTTTGTACAAGTGTGTACAAGTTTGTACAAGTTTGTACAAATGTGTACAAGGGTGTACAAAAGTGTACAAGGGTGTACAAAAGTGTACAAGGGTGCACAAGTTTGTACAAGGGTGTACAAGTGTGTACAAGGGTGTACAAGGTTGTACAAATTTGTACAAGTGTGTACAAGGTTGTACAAGTGTGTACAAGGGTGTACAAGTTTGTACAAGTGTGTACAAGTTTGTACAAGGTTGTACACGTGTGTACAAGGTTTTACAATTGTGTACAAGGTTGTACAAGTGTGTACAAGGTTGTACAAGTGTGTACAAGGTTGTACAAGTGTGTACAAGGTTGTACAAGTGTGTACAAGGTTGTACAAGTGTACACAAGTTTGTACAAGTGTGTACAAGTTTGTACAAGTTTGTACAAATGTGTACAAGGGTGTACAAAAGTGTACAAGGGTGTACAAAAGTGTACAAGGGTGCACAAGTTTGTACAAGAGTGTACAAGTGTGTACAAGGGTGTACAAGTATGTACAAAAATGTACAATTTTGTACAAGTGTGTACAAGTTTGTAAAAGGTTGTACAAGTGTGTACAAGGGTGTACAAGTGTGTACAAGGTTGTACAAATGTGTACAAGGTTGTACAAGTGTGTACAAGGTTGTACAAGTGTGTACAAGGTTGTACAAGTGTGTACAAGGTTGTACAAGTGTGTACAAGGTTGTACAAGTGTGTCCAAGGTTGTACAAGTGTGTACAAGGGTGCACAAGTGTGTACAAGGGTGTACAATCGTGTACAAGCTTGTACAAGTTTTTACAAGGTTGTACAAGTGTGTACAAGGTTGTACAAGTGTGTACAAGGTTGTACAAGTGTGTACAAGGTTGTACAAGTGTGTACAAGGTTGTACAAGTGTGTACAAGGTTGTTCAAGTGTGTACAAGGTTGTATAAGTGTGTACAAAGGTGTACAAGTGTGTACAAGGTTGTACAAGTGTGTACAAGGTTGTACAAGTGTGTACATGGTTGTACAAGGTTGTACAATTGTGTACAAGGTTGTACAAGTGTGTACAAGGTTGTACAAGTGTGTACAAGGGTGTACAAGTTTGTACAAGTGTGTACAAGTTTGTACAAGTGTGTACAAGTTTGTACAAGGTTGTACAAATTAATACAAGGGTGTACAAAAGTGTACAAGGGTGCACAAGTTTGTACAAGGGTGTACAAGTGTGTACAAGCTTGTACAAGTGTGTACAAGCTTGTACAAGTGTGTACAAGGGTGTACAGGTTTGTACAAGGTTGTACAAGTGTTTACAAGGGTGTACAAAAGAATGTACAAGTTTGTACAAGTGTGTACAAGTTTGTAAAAGGTTGTACAAGTGTGTACAAGGGTGTACAAGTGTGTACAATGGTGCACAAGTGTGTACAAGGGTGTACAATCGTGTACAAGCTTGTACAAGTGTGTACAAGGGTGTACAGGTTTGTACAAGGTTGTACAAGTGTGTACAAGGGTGTACAAATGTGTACAAGGCTGTAAAAGTTTGTACAAGTGTGTACAAGTTTGTACAAGGTTGTACAAGTAAGTACAAGTTTGTACAAGAATGTACAAGTGTGTACAAGGTTTTACAATTGTGTAAAAGGTTGTACAAGTGTGTACAAGGTTGTACAAGTGTGTACAAGGTTGTACAAGTGTGTACAAGGTTGTACAAGTGTGTACAAGCTTGTACAAGTGTGTACAAGGTTGTACAAGTGTGTACAAGGTTGTACAAGTGTGTACAAGGTTGTACAAGTGTGTACAAGGTTGTACAAGTGTGTACAAGTTTGTACAAGTGTGTACAAGTTTTACAAGTTTGTACAAATGTGTACAAGGGTGTACAAAAGTGTACAAGGGTGCACACGTTTGTACAAGGGTGTACAAGTGTGTACAAGCTTGTACAAGTGTGTACAAGCTTGTACAAGGGTTTACAGGTTTGTACAAGGTTGAACAAGTGTGTACAAGGGTGTACAAAAGTGTACAAGGGTGCACAAGTTTGTACAAGGGTGTACAAGTGTATACAAGCTTGTACAAGTGTGTACAAGCTTGTACAAGTGTGTACAAGCTTGTACAAGGGTTTACAGGTTTGTACAAGGTTGTACAAGTGTGTACAAGGTTGTACAAGTATGTACAAGAATGTACAAGTTTGTACAAGTGTGTACAAGTTTGTAAAAGGTTGTACAAGTGTGTACAAGGGTGTACAAATGTGTACAAGAATGTAAAAGTGTGTACAAGTGTGTACAAGTTTGTACAAGGTTGTACAAGTGTGTACAAGTTTGTACAAGGTTGTACAAATTTGTACAAGTGTGTACAAGGTTGTACAAGTGTGTACAAGGGTGTACAAGTTTGTACAAGTGTGTACAAGTTTGTACAAGGTTGTACACGTGTGTACAAGGTTTTACAATTGTGTACAAGGTTGTACAAGTGTGTACAAGGTTGTACAAGTGTGTACAAGGTTGTACAAGTGTGTACAAGGTTGTACAAGTGTGTACAAGGTTGTACAAGTGTGTACAAGGTTGTACAAGTGTACACAAGTTTGTACAAGTGTGTACAAGTTTGTACAAGTGTGTACAAGTTTGTACAAGTTTGTACAAATGTGTACAAGGGTGTACAAAAGTGTACAAGGGTGTACAAAAGTGTACAAGGGTGCACAAGTTTGTACAAGGGTGTACAAGTGTGTACAAGGGTGTACAAGTATGTACAAGAATGTACAATTTTGTACAAGTGTGTACAAGTTTGTAAAAGGTTGTACAAGTGTGTACAAGGGTGTACAAGTGTGTACAAGGTTGTACAAGTGTGTACAAGCTTGAACAAGTGTGTACAAGGTTGTACAAGTGTGTACAAGGTTGTACAAGTGTGTACAAGGTTGCACAAGTGTGTACAAGAGTGTACAATCGTGTACAAGCTTGTACAAGTGTGTACAAGGGTGTACAGGTTTGTACAAGGTTGTACAAGTGTGTACAAGGTTGTACAAGTGTGTACAAGGTTGTACAAGTGTGTACAAGGGTGTACAAGTTTGTACAAGTGTGTACAAGTTTGTACAAGTGTGTACAAGTTTGTACAAGTTTGTACAAATGTATACAAGGGTGTACAAAAGTGTACAAGGGTGCACAAGTTTGTACAAGGGTGTACAAGTGTGTACAAGCTTGTACAAGTGTGTACAAGCTTGTACAAGTGTGTACAAGGGTGTACAGGTTTGTACAAGGTTGTACAAGTGTTTACAAGGGTGTACAAGTATGTACAAGAATGTACAAGTTTGTACAAGTGTGTACAAGTTTGTAAAAGGTTGTACAAGTGTGTACAAGGGTGTACAAGTGTGTACAAGGGTGCACAAGTGTGTACAAGGGTGTACAATCGTGTACAAGCTTGTACAAGTGTGTACAAGGGTGTACAGGTTTGTACAAGGTTGTACAAGTGTGTACAAGGTTGTACAAGTATGTACAAGCTTGTACAAGTGTGTACAAGGTTGTACAAGTGTGTACAAGGTTGTACAAGTGTGTACAA
The DNA here is from genome assembly GCF_028750875.1 of Macrosteles quadrilineatus. Taxonomy (NCBI): domain Eukaryota; kingdom Metazoa; phylum Arthropoda; class Insecta; order Hemiptera; family Cicadellidae; genus Macrosteles; species Macrosteles quadrilineatus. The sequence goes on along the minus strand of NW_026542770.1, from coordinate 76,784 downwards.
GCTTGTACAAGTGTGTACAAGGTTTGTACAAGTGTGTACTAGGTTGTTCAAGTGTGTACATGTTTGTACAAGTGTGTTTAAGTTTGTACAAGGTTGTACAAATGTGTACAAGGGTGTACAAAAGTGTTCAAGGGTGCACAAGTTTGTACAAGGGTGTACAAGTGTGTACAAGCTTGTACAAGTGTGTACAAGCTTGTACAAGTGTGTACAAGGGTGTACAGGTTTGTACAAGGTTGTACAAGTGTGTACAAGGTTGTACAAGTGTGTACAAGAGTGTACAAGTGTATACAAGGGTGCACAAGTGTGTACAAGGGTGTACAATCGTGTACAAGCTTGTACAAGTGTGTACAAGGTTGTACAGGTTTGTACAAGGTTGTACAAGTGTGTACAAGGGTGTACAAATGTGTACAAGGATGTAAAAGTTTGTACAAGTGTGTACAAGTTTGTACAAGGTTGTACAAGTAAGTACAAGTTTGTACAAGAATGTACAAGTGTGTACAAGGTTTTACAATTGTGTAAAAGGTTGTACAAGTGTGTACAAGGTTGTACAAGTGTGTACAAGCTTGTACAAGTGTGTACAAGGTTGTACAAGTGTGTACAAGGTTGTACAAGTGTGTACAAGGTTGTACAAGTGTGTACAAGGTTGTACAAGTGTGTACAAGGTTGTACAAGTGTGTACAAGGTTGTACAAGTGTGTACAAGGTTGTACAAGTGTGTACAAGGTTGTACAAGTGTGTACAAGGGTGCACAAGTGTGTACAAGGGTGTACAATCGTGTACAAGGGTGTACAATCGTGTACAAGCTTGTACAAGTTTTTACAAGGTTGTACAAGTGTGTACAAGGTTGTACAAGTGTGTACAAGGTTGTACAAGTGTGTACAAGGTTGTACAAGTGTGTACAAGGTTGTATAAGTGTGTACAAAGGTGTACAAGTGTGTACAAGGTTGTACAAGTGTGTACAAGGTTGTACAAGTGTGTACATGGTTGTACAAGGTTGTACAATTGTGTACAAGGTTGTACAAGTGTGTACAAGGTTGTACAAGTGTGTACAAGGGTGTACAAGTTTGTATAAGTGTGTACAAGTTTGTACAAGTGTGTACAAGTTTGTACAAGGTTGTACAAATTAATACAAGGGTGTACAAAAGTGTACAAGGGTGCACAAGTTTGTACAAGGGTGTACAAGTGTGTACAAGCTTGTACAAGTGTGTACAAGCTTGTACAAGTGTGTACAAGGGTGTACAGGTTTGTACAAGGTTGTACAAGAAGTGTTTACAAGGGTGTACAAAAGAATGTACAAGTTTGTACAAGTGTGTACAAGTTTGTAAAAGGTTGTACAAGTGTGTACAAGGGTGTACAAGTGTGTACAATGGTGCACAAGTGTGTACAAGGGTGTACAATCGTGTACAAGCTTGTACAAGTGTGTACAAGGGTGTACAGGTTTGTACAAGGTTGTACAAGTGTGTACAAGTTTGTACAAGGTTGTACAAGTAAGTACAAGTTTGTACAAGAATGTACAAGTGTGTACAAGGTTTTACAATTGTGTAAAAGGTTGTACAAGTGTGTACAAGGTTGTACAAGTGTGTACAAGGTTGTACAAGTGTGTACAAGCTTGTACAAGTGTGTACAAGGTTGTACAAGTGTGTACAAGGTTGTACAAGTGTGTACAAGGTTGTACAAGTGTGTACAAGGTTGTACAAGTGTGTACAAGTTTGTACAAGTGTGTACAAGTTTTACAAGTTTGTACAAATGTGTACAAGGGTGTACAAATGTGTACAAGGCTGTAAAAGTTTGTACAAGTGTGTACAAGTTTGTACAAGGTTGTACAAGTAAGTACAAGTTTGTACAAGAATGTACAAGTGTGTACAAGGTTTTACAATTGTGTAAAAGGTTGTACAAGTGTGTACAAGGTTGTACAAGTGTGTACAAGGTTGTACAAGTGTGTACAAGCTTGTACAAGTGTGTACAAGGTTGTACAAGTGTGTACAAGGTTGTACAAGTGTGTACAAGGTTGTACAAGTGTGTACAAGGTTGTACAAGTGTGTACAAGTTTGTACAAGTGTGTACAAGTTTTACAAGTTTGTACAAATGTGTACAAGGGTGTACAAAAGTGTACAAGGGTGCACAAGTTTGTACAAGGGTGTACAAGTGTGTACAAGCTTGTACAAGTGTGTACAAGCTTGTACAAGGGTTTACAGGTTTGTACAAGGTTGAACAAGTGTGTACAAGGGTGTACAAAAGTGTACAAGGGTGCACAAGTTTGTACAAGGGTGTACAAGTGTGTACAAGCTTGTACAAGTGTGTACAAGCTTGTACAAGGGTTTACAGGTTTGTACAAGGTTGTACAAGTGTGTACAAGGTTGTACAAGTATGTACAAGAATGTACAAGTTTGTACAAGTGTGTACAAGTTTGTAAAAGGTTGTACAAGTGTGTACAAGGGTGTACAAATGTGTACAAGGATGTAAAAGTGTGTACAAGTGTGTACAAGATTGTACAAGGTTGTACAAGTGTGTACAAGTTTGTACAAGGTTGTACAAATTTGTACAAGTGTGTACAAGGTTGTACAAGTGTGTACAAGGGTGTACAAGTTTGTACAAGTGTGTACAAGTTTGTACAAGGTTGTACACGTGTGTACAAGGTTTTACAATTGTGTACAAGGTTGTACAAGTGTGTACAAGGTTGTACAAGTGTGTACAAGGTTGTACAAGTGTGTACAAGGTTGTACAAGTGTGTACAAGGTTGTACAAGTGTACACAAGTTTGTGCAAGTGTGTACAAGTTTGTACAAGTGTGTACAAGTTTGTACAAGTTTGTACAAATGTGTACAAGGGTGTACAAAAGTGTACAAGGGTGTACAAAAGTGTACAAGGGTGCACAAGTTTGTACAAGGGTGTACAAGTGTGTACAAGGGTGTACAAGTATGTACAAGAATGTACAATTTTGTACAAGTGTGTACAAGTTTGTAAAAGGTTGTACAAGTGTGTACAAGGGTGTACAAGTGTGTACAAGGTTGTACAAGTGTGTACAAGCTTGAACAAGTGTGTACAAGGTTGTACAAGTGTGTACAAGGTTGTACAAGTGTGTACAAGGTTGCACAAGTGTGTACAAGAGTGTACAATCGTGTACAAGCTTGTACAAGTGTGTACAAGGGTGTACAGGTTTTTACAAGGTTGTACAAGTGTGTAGAAGGTTGTACAAGTGTGTACAAGGTTGTACAAGTGTGTACAAGGGTGTACAAGTTTGTACAAGTGTGTACAAGTTTGTACAAGTTTGTACAAATGTATACAAGGGTGTACAAAAGTGTACAAGGGTGCACAAGTTTGTACAAGGGTGTACAAGTGTGTACAAGCTTGTACAAGTGTGTACAAGCTTGTACAAGTGTGTACAAGGGTGTACAGGTTTGTACAAGGTTGTACAAGTGTTTACAAGGGTGTACAAGTATGTACAAGAATGTACAAGTTTGTACAAGTGTGTACAAGTTTGTAAAAGTTTGTACAAGTGTGTACAAGGGTGTACAAGTGTGTACAAGGGTGCACAAGTGTGTACAAGGGTGTACAATCGTGTACAAGCTTGTACAAGTGTGTACAAGAGTGTACAGGTTTGTACAAGGTTGTACAAGTGTGTACAAGGTTGTACAAGTGTGTACAAGCTTGTACAAGTGTGTACAAGGTTGTACAAGTGTGTACAAGGTTGTACAAGTGTGTACAAGCTTGTACAAGTGTGTACAAGGTTTGTACAAGTGTGTACTAGGTTGTTCAAGTGTGTACATGTTTGTACAAGTGTGTTTAAGTTTGTACAAGGTTGTACAAATGTGTACAAGGGTGTACAAAAGTGTTCAAGGGTGCACAAGTTTGTACAAGGGTGTACAAGTGTGTACAAGCTTGTACAAGTGTGTACAAGCTTGTACAAGTGTGTACAAGCTTGTACAAGTGTGTACAAGGGTGTACAGGTTTGTACAAGGTTGTACAAGTGTGTACAAGGGTGTACAAGTATGTACAAGAATGCAAAATTTTGTACAAGTGTGTACAAGGGTGTACAAGTGTGTACAAGGTTGTAAAAGTGTGTACAAGGTTTTACAATTGTGTACAAGGTTGTACAAGGTTGTACAAATTAATACAAGGGTGTACAAAAGTGTACAAGGGTGCACAAGTTTGTACAAGGGTGTACAAGTGTGTACAAGCTTGTACAAGTGTGTACAAGCTTGTACAAGTGTGTACAAGGGTGTACAGGTTTGTACAAGGTTGTACAAGTGTTTACAAGGGTGTACAAAAGAATGTACAAGTTTGTACAAGTGTGTACAAGTTTGTAAAAGGTTGTACAAGTGTGTACAAGGGTGTACAAGTGTGTACAATGGTGCACAAGTGTGTACAAGGGTGTACAATCGTGTACAAGCTTGTACAAGTGTGTACAAGGGTGTACAGGTTTGTACAAGGTTGTACAAGTGTGTACAAGGGTGTACAAATGTGTACAAGGCTGTAAAAGTTTGTACAAGTGTGTACAAATTTGTACAAGGTTGTACAAGTAAGTACAAGTTTGTACAAGAATGTACAAGTGTGTACAAGGTTTTACAATTGTGTAAAAGGTTGTACAAGTGTGTACAAGGTTGTACAAGTGTGTACAAGGTTGTACAAGTGTGTACAAGCTTGTACAAGTGTGTACAAGGTTGTACAAGTGTGTACAAGGTTGTACAAGTGTGTACAAGGTTGTACAAGTGTGTACAAGGTTGTACAAGTGTGTACAAGTTTGTACAAGTGTGTACAAGTTTTACAAGTTTGTACAAATGTGTACAAGGGTGTACAAAAGTGTACAAGGGTGCACACGTTTGTACAAGGGTGTACAAGTGTGTACAAGCTTGTACAAGTGTGTACAAGCTTGTACAAGGGTTTACAGGTTTGTACAAGGTTGAACAAGTGTGTACAAGGGTGTACAAAAGTGTACAAGGGTGCACAAGTTTGTACAAGGGTGTACAAGTGTATACAAGCTTGTACAAGTGTGTACAAGCTTGTACAAGGGTTTACAGGTTTGTACAAGGTTGTACAAGTGTGTACAAGGTTGTACAAGTATGTACAAGAATGTACAAGTTTGTACAAGTGTGTACAAGTTTGTAAAAGGTTGTACAAGTGTGTACAAGGGTGTACAAATGTGTACAAGAATGTAAAAGTGTGTACAAGTGTGTACAAGTTTGTACAAGGTTGTACAAGTGTGTACAAGTTTGTACAAGGTTGTACAAATTTGTACAAGTGTGTACAAGGTTGTACAAGTGTGTACAAGGGTGTACAAGTTTGTACAAGTGTGTACAAGTTTGTACAAGGTTGTACACGTGTGTACAAGGTTTTACAATTGTGTACAAGGTTGTACAAGTGTGTACAAGGTTGTACAAGTGTGTACAAGGTTGTACAAGTGTGTACAAGGTTGTACAAGTGTGTACAAGGTTGTACAAGTGTACACAAGTTTGTACAAGTGTGTACAAGTTTGTACAAGTGTGTACAAGTTTGTACAAGTTTGTACAAATGTGTACAAGGGTGTACAAAAGTGTACAAGGGTGTACAAAAGTGTACAAGGGTGCACAAGTTTGTACAAGGGTGTACAAGTGTGTACAAGGGTGTACAAGTATGTACAAGAATGTACAATTTTGTACAAGTGTGTACAAGTTTGTAAAAGGTTGTACAAGTGTGTACAAGGGTGTACAAGTGTGTAAAAGGTTGTACAAGTGTGTACAAGCTTGAACAAGTGTGTACAAGGTTGTACAAGTGTGTACAAGGTTGTACAAGTGTGTACAAGGTTGCACAAGTGTGTACAAGAGTGTACAATCGTGTACAAGCTTGGACAAGTGTGTACAAGGGTGTACAGGTTTGTACAAGGTTGTACAAGTGTGTACAAGGTTGTACAAGTGTGTACAAGGTTGTACAAGTGTGTACAAGGTTGTACAAGTGTGTACAAGGGTGTACAAGTTTGTACAAGTGTGTACAAGTTTGTACAAGTGTGTACAAGTTTGTACAAGTTTGTACAAATGTATACAAGGGTGTACAAAAGTGTACAAGGGTGCACAAGTTTGTACAAGGGTGTACAAGTGTGTACAAGCTTGTACAAGTGTGTACAAGCTTGTACAAGTGTGTACAAGGGTGTACAGGTTTGTACAAGGTTGTACAAGTGTTTACAAGGGTGTACAAGTATGTACAAGAATGTACAAGTTTGTACAAGTGTGTACAAGTTTGTAAAAGGTTGTACAAGTGTGTACAAGGGTGTACAAGTGTGTACAAGGGTGCACAAGTGTGTACAAGGGTGTACAATCGTGTACAAGCTTGTACAAGTGTGTACAAGGGTGTACAGGTTTGTACAAGGTTGTACAAGTGTGTACAAGGTTGTACAAGTATGTACAAGCTTGTACAAGTGTGTACAAGGTTGTACAAGTGTGTACAAGGTTGTACAAGTGTGTACAAGCTTGTACAAGTGTGTACAAGGTTTGTACAAGTGTGTACTAGGTTGTTCAAGTGTGTACATGTTTGTACAAGTGTGTTTAAGTTTGTACAAGGTTGTACAAATGTGTACAAGGGTGTACAAAAGTGTTCAAGGGTGCACAAGTTTGTACAAGGGTGTACAAGTGTGTACAAGCTTGTACAAGTGTGTACAAGCTTGTACAAGTGTGTACAAGGGTGTACAGGTTTGTACAAGGTTGTACAAGTGTGTACAAGGTTGTACAAGTGTGTACAAGAGTGTACAAGTGTATACAAGGGTGCACAAGTGTGTACAAGGGTGTACAATCGTGTACAAGCTTGTACAAGTGTGTACAAGGTTGTACAGGTTTGTACAAGGTTGTACAAGTGTGTACAAGGGTGTACAAATGTGTACAAGGATGTAAAAGTTTGTACAAGTGTGTACAAGTTTGTACAAGGTTGTACAAGTAAGTACAATTTTGTACAAGAATGTACAAGTGTGTACAAGGTTTTACAATTGTGTAAAAGGTTGTACAAGTGTGTACAAGGTTGTACAAGTGTGTACAAGCTTGTACAAGTGTGTACAAGGTTGTACAAGTGTGTACAAGGTTGTACAAGTGTGTACAAGGTTGTACAAGTGTGTACAAGGTTGTACAAGTGTGTACAAGGTTGTACAAGTGTGTACAAGGTTGTACAAGTGTGTACAAGGTTGTACAAGTGTGTACAAGGTTGTACAAGTGTGTACAAGGGTGCACAAGTGTGTACAAGGGTGTACAATCGTGTACAAGCTTGTACAAGTTTTTACAAGGTTGTACAAGTGTGTACAAGGTTGTACAAGTGTGTACAAGGTTGTACAAGTGTGTACAAGGTTGTACAAGTGTGTACAAGGTTGTACAAGTGTGTACAAGGTTGTACAAGTGTGTACAAGGTTGTACAAGTGTGTACAAGGTTGTATAAGTGTGTACAAAGGTGTACAAGTGTGTACAAGGTTGTACAAGTGTGTACAAGGTTGTACAAGTGTGTACATGGTTGTACAAGGTTGTACAATTGTGTACAAGGTTGTACAAGTATGTACAAGGTTGTACAAGTGTGTACAAGGGTGTACAAGTTTGTACAAGTGTGTACAAGTTTGTACAAGTGTGTACAAGGTTGTACAAGGTTGTACAAATTAATACAAGGGTGTACAAAAGTGTACAAGGGTGCACAAGTTTGTACAAGGGTGTACAAGTGTGTACAAGCTTGTACAAGTGTGTACAAGCTTGTACAAGTGTGTACAAGGGTGTACAGGTTTGTACAAGGTTGTACAAGTGTTTACAAGGGTGTACAAAAGAATGTACAAGTTTGTACAAGTGTGTACAAGTTTGTAAAAGGTTGTACAAGTGTGTACAAGGGTGTACAAGTGTGTACAATGGTGCACAAGTGTGTACAAGGGTGTACAATCGTGTACAAGCTTGTACAAGTGTGTACAAGGGTGTACAGGTTTGTACAAGGTTGTACAAGTGTGTACAAGGGTGTACAAATGTGTACAAGGCTGTAAAAGTTTGTACAAGTGTGTACAAGTTTGTACAAGGTTGTACAAGTAAGTACAAGTTTGTACAAGAATGTACAAGTGTGTACAAGGTTTTACAATTGTGTAAAAGGTTGTACAAGTGTGTACAAGGTTGTACAAGTGTGTACAAGGTTGTACAAGTGTGAACAAGCTTGTACAAGTGTGTACAAGGTTGTACAAGTGTGTACAAGGTTGTACAAGTGTGTACAAGGTTGTACAAGTGTGTACAAGGTTGTACAAGTGTGTACAAGTTTGTACAAGTGTGTACAAGTTTTACAAGTTTGTACAAATGTGTACAAGGGTGTACAAAAGTGTACAAGGGTGCACAAGTTTGTACAAGGGTGTACAAGTGTGTACAAGCTTGTACAAGTGTGTACAAGCTTGTACAAGGGTTTACAGGTTTGTACAAGGTTGAACAAGTGTGTACAAGGGTGTACAAAAGTGTACAAGGGTGCACAAGTTTGTACAAGGGTGTACAAGTGTGTACAAGCTTGTACAAGTGTGTACAAGCTTGTACAAGGGTTTACAGGTTTGTACAAGGTTGTACAAGTGTGTACAAGGTTGTACAAGTGTGTACAAGTTTGTACAAGTGTGTACAAGTTTGTACAAGTTTGTACAAATGTGTACAAGGGTGTACAAAAGTGTACAAGGGTGTACAAAAGTGTACAAGGGTGCACAAGTTTGTACAAGGGTGTACAAGTGTGTACAAGGGTGTACAAGTATGTACAAGAATGTACAATTTTGTACAAGTGTGTACAAGTTTGTAAAAGGTTGTACAAGTGTGTACAAGGGTGTACAAGTGTGTACAATGTTGTACAAGTGTGTACAAGCTTGAACAAGTGTGTACAAGGTTGTACAAGTGTGTACAAGGTTGTACAAGTGTGTACAAGGTTGCACAAGTGTGTACAAGAGTGTACAATCGTGTACAAGCTTGTACAAGTGTGTACAAGGGTGTACAGGTTTTTACAAGGTTGTACAAGTGTGTACAAGGTTGTACAAGTGTGTACAAGGTTGTACAAGTGTGTACAAGGGTGTACAAGTTTGTACAAGTGTGTACAAGTTTGTACAAGGTTGTACACGTGTGTACAAGGTTTTACAATTGTGTACAAGGTTGTACAAGTGTGTACAAGGTTGTACAAGTGTGTACAAGGTTGTACAAGTGTGTACAAGGTTGTACAAGTGTGTACAAGGTTGTACAAGTGTACACAAGTTTGTACAAGTGTGTACAAGTTTGTACAAGTGTGTACAAGTTTGTACAAGTTTGTACAAATGTGTACAAGGGTGTACAAAAGTGTACAAGGGTGTACAAAAGTGTACAAGGGTGCACAAGTTTGTACAAGGGTGTACAAGTGTGTACAAGGGTGTACAAGTATGTACAAGAATGTACAATTTTGTACAAGTGTGTACAAGTTTGTAAAAGGTTGTACAAGTGTGTACAAGGGTGTACAAGTGTGTACAGGGTTGTACAAGTGTGTACAAGCTTGAACAAGTGTGTACAAGGTTGTACAAGTGTGTACAAGGTTGTACAAGTGTGTACAAGGTTGCACAAGTGTGTACAAGAGTGTACAATCGTGTACAAGCTTGTACAAGTGTGTACAAGGGTGTACAGGTTTTTACAAGGTTGTACAAGTGTGTACAAGGTTGTACAAGTGTGTACAAGGTTGTACAAGTGTGTACAAGGGTGTACAAGTTTGTACAAGTGTGTACAAGTTTGTACAAGTGTGTACAAGTTTGTACAAGTTTGTACAAATGTATACAAGGGTGTACAAAAGTGTACAAGGGTGCACAAGTTTGTACAAGGGTGTACAAGTGTGTACAAGCTTGTACAAGTGTGTACAAGCTTGTACAAGTGTGTACAAGGGTGTACAGGTTTGTACAAGGTTGTACAAGTGTTTACAAGGGTGTACAAGTATGTACAAGAATGTACAAGTTTGTACAAGTGTGTACAAGTTTGTAAAAGGTTGAACAAGTGTGTACAAGGGTGTACAAGTGTGTACAAGGGTGCACAAGTGTGTACAAGGGTGTACAATCGTGTACAAGCTTGTACAAGTGTGTACAAGGGTGTACAGGTTTGTACAAGGTTGTACAAGTGTGTACAAGGTTGTACAAGTGTGTACAAGCTTGTACAAGTGTGTACAAGGTTGTACAAGTTTGTACAAGGTTGTACAAGTGTGTACAAGCTTGTACAAGTGTGTACAAGGTTTGTACAAGTGTGTACTAGGTTGTTCAAGTGTGTACATGTTTGTACAAGTGTGTTTAAGTTTGTACAAGGTTGTACAAATGTGTACAAGGGTGTACAAAAGTGTTCAAGGGTGCACAAGTTTGTACAAGGGTGTACAAGTGTGTACAAGCTTGTACAAGTGTGTACAAGCTTGTACAAGTGTGTACAAGCTTGTACAAGTGTGTACAAGCTTGTACAAGTGTGTACAAGCTTGTACAAGTGTGTACAAGGGTGTACAGGTTTGTACAAGGTTGTACAAGTGTGTACAAGGGTGTACAAGTATGTACAAGAATGTAAAATTTTGTACAAGTGTGTACAAGGGTGTACAAGTGTGTACAAGGTTGTAAAAGTGTGTACAAGGTTTTACAATTGTGTACAAGGTTGTACAAGGTTGTACAAATTAATACAAGGGTGTACAAAAGTGTACAAGGGTGCACAAGTTTGTACAAGGGTGTACAAGTGTGTACAAGCTTGTACAAGTGTGTACAAGGGTGTACAGGTTTGTACAAGGTTGTACAAGTGTTTACAAGGGTGTACAAAAGAATGTACAAGTTTGTACAAGTGTGTACAAGTTTGTAAAAGGTTGTACAAGTGTGTACAAGGGTGTACAAGTGTGTACAATGGTGCACAAGTGTGTACAAGGGTGTACAATCGTGTACAAGCTTGTACAAGTGTGTACAAGGGTGTACAGGTTTGTACAAGGTTGTACAAGTGTGTACAAGGGTGTACAAATGTGTACAAGGCTGTAAAAGTTTGTACAAGTGTGTACAAGTTTGTACAAGGTTGTACAAGTAAGTACAAGTTTGTACAAGAATGTACAAGTGTGTACAAGGTTTTACAATTGTGTAAAAGGTTGTACAAGTGTGTACAAGGTTGTACAAGTGTGTACAAGGTTGTACAAGTGTGTACAAGCTTGTACAAGTGTGTACAAGGTTGTACAAGTGTGTACAAGGTTGTACAAGTGTGTACAAGGTTGTACAAGTGTGTACAAGGTTGTACAAGTGTGTACAAGTTTGTACAAGTGTGTACAAGTTTTACAAGTTTGTACAAATGTGTACAAGGGTGTACAAAAGTGTACAAGGGTGCACAAGTTTGTACAAGGGTGTACAAGTGTGTACAAGCTTGTACAAGTGTGTACAAGCTTGTACAAGGGTTTACAGGTTTGTACAAGGTTGAACAAGTGTGTACAAGGGTGTACAAAAGTGTACAAGGGTGCACAAGTTTGTACAAGGGTGTACAAGTGTGTACAAGCTTGTACAAGTGTGTACAAGCTTGTACAAGGGTTTACAGGTTTGTACAAGGTTGTACAAGTGTGTACAAGGTTGTACAAGTATGTACAAGAATGTACAAGTTTGTACAAGTGTGTACAAGTTTGTAAAAGGTTGTACAAGTGTGTACAAGGGTGTACAAATGTGTACAAGGATGTAAAAGTGTGTACAAGTGTGTACAAGTTTGTACAAGGTTGTACAAGTGTGTACAAGTTTGTACAAGGTTGTACAAATTTGTACAAGTGTGTACAAGGTTGTACAAGTGTGTACAAGGGTGTACAAGTTTGTACAAGTGTGTACAAGTTTGTACAAGGTTGTACACGTGTGTACAAGGTTTTACAATTGTGTACAAGGTTGTACAAGTGTGTACAAGGTTGTACAAGTGTGTACAAGGTTGTACAAGTGTGTACAAGGTTGAACAAGTGTGTACAAGGTTGTACAAGTGTACACAAGTTTGTACAAGTGTGTACAAGTTTGTACAAGTGTGTACAAGTTTGTACAAGTTTGTACAAATGTGTACAAGGGTGTACAAAAGTGTACAAGGGTGTACAAAAGTGTACAAGGGTGCACAAGTTTGTACAAGGGTGTACAAGTGTGTACAAGGGTGTACAAGTATGTACAAGAATGTACAATTTTGTACAAGTGTGTACAAGTTTGTAAAAGGTTGTACAAGTGTGTACAAGGGTGTACAAGTGTGTACAATGTTGTACAAGTGTGTACAAGCTTGAACAAGTGTGTACAAGGTTGTACAAGTGTGTACAAGGTTGTACAAGTGTGTACAAGGTTGCACAAGTGTGTACAAGAGTGTACAATCGTGTACAAGCTTGTACAAGTGTGTACAAGGGTGTACAGGTTTTTACAAGGTTGTACAAGTGTGTACAAGGTTGTACAAGTGTGTACAAGGTTGTACAAGTGTGTACAAGGGTGTACAAGTTTGTACAAGTGTGTACAAGTTTGTACAAGTGTGTACAAGTTTGTACAAGTTTGTACAAATGTATACAAGGGTGTACAAAAGTGTACAAGGGTGCACAAGTTTGTACAAGGGTGTACAAGTGTGTACAAGCTTGTACAAGTGTGTACAAGCTTGTACAAGTGTGTACAAGGGTGTACAGGTTTGTACAAGGTTGTACAAGTGTTTACAAGGGTGTACAAGTATGTACAAGAATGTACAAGTTTGTACAAGTGTGTACAAGTTTGTAAAAGGTTGTACAAGTGTGTACAAGGGTGTACAAGTGTGTACAAGGGTGCACAAGTGTGTACAAGGGTGTACAATCGTGTACAAGCTTGTACAAGTGTGTACAAGGGTGTACAGGTTTGTACAAGGTTGTACAAGTGTGTACAAAGGTTGTACAAGTGTGTACAAGCTTGTACAAGTGTGTACAAGGTTGTACAAGTGTGTACAAGGTTGTACAAGTGTGTACAAGCTTGTACAAGTGTGTACAAGGTTTGTACAAGTGTGTACTAGGTTGTTCAAGTGTGTACATGTTTGTACAAGTGTGTTTAAGTTTGTACAAGGTTGTACAAATGTGTACAAGGGTGTACAAAAGTGTTCAAGGGTGCACAAGTTTGTACAAGGGTGTACAAGTGTGTACAAGCTTGTACAAGTGTGTACAAGCTTGTACAAGTGTGTACAAGCTTGTACAAGTGTTTACAAGCTTGTACAAGTGTGTACAAGGGTGTACAGGTTTGTACAAGGTTGTACAAGTGTGTACAAGGGTGTACAAGTATGTACAAGAATGTAAAATTTTGTTCAAGTGTGTACAAGGGTGTACAAGTGTGTACAAGGTTGTAAAAGTGTGTACAAGGTTTTACAATTGTGTACAAGGTTGTACAAGTGTGTACAAGGTTGTACAAGTGTGTACGAGGTTGTACAAGTGTGTACAAGGTTGTACAAGTGTGTACAAGGTTGTACAAGTGTGTACAAGGTTGTACAAGTGTACACAAGTTTGTACAACAGTGTACAGGTTTGTACAAGTGTGTACAAGTTTGTACAAGGTTGTACAAATGTGTACAAGGGTGTACAAAAGTGTACAAGGGTGCACAAGTTTGTACAAGGGTGTACAAGTGTGTACAAGCTTGTACAAGTGTGTACAAGCTTGTACAAGTGTGTACAAGGGTGTACAGGTTTGTACAAGGTTGTACAAGTGTGTACAAGGGTGTACAAGTATGTACAAGAATGTACAATTTTGTACAAGTGTGTACAAGTTTGTAAAAGGTTGTACAAGTGTGTACAAGGGTGTACAAGTGTGTACAAGGTTGTACAAGTGTGTACAAGCTTGAACAAGTGTGTACAAGGTTGTACAAGTGTGTACAAGGTTGTACAAGTGTGTACAAGGTTGCACAAGTGTGTACAAGAGTGTACAATCGTGTACAAGCTTGTACAAGTGTGTACAAGGGTGTACAGGTTTGTACAAGGTTGTACAAGTGTGTACAAGGTTGTACAAGTGTGTACATGGGTGTACAAGTTTGTACAAGTGTGTACAAGTTTGTACAAGTGTGTACAAGTTTGTACAAGTTTGTACAAATGTATACAAGGGTGTACAAAAGTGTACAAGGGTGCACAAGTTTGTACAAGGGTGTACAAGTGTGTACAAGCTTGTACAAGTGTGTACAAGGGTGTACAAGTGTGTACAAGGGTGTACAGGTTTGTACAATTTTGTACAAGTGTTTACAAGGGTGTACAAGTATGTACAAGAATGTACAAGTTTGTACAAGTGTGTACAAGTTTGTAAAAGGTTGTACATGTGTGTACAAGGGTGTACAAGTGTGTACAAGGGTGCACAAGTGTGTACAAGGGTGTACAATCGTGTACAAGCTTGTACAAGTGTGTACAAGGGTGTACAGGTTTGTACAAGGTTGTACAAGTGTGTACAAGGGTGTACAAATGTATACAAGGATGTAAAAGTTTGTACAAGTGTGTACAAGTTTGTACAAGGTTGTACAAGTAAGTACAAGTTTGTACAAAAATGTACAAGTGTGTACAAGGTTTTACAATTGTGTAAAAGGTTGTACAAGTGTGTACAAGGTTGTACAAGTGTGTACAAGCTTGTACAAGTGTGTACAAGGTTGTACAAGTGTGTACAAGGTTGTACAAGTGTGTACAAGGTTGTACAAGTGTGTACAAGGTTGTACAAGTGTGTACAAGGTTGTTCAAGTGTGTACATGTTTGTACAAGTGTGTTTAAGTTTGTACAAGGTTGTACAAATGTGTACAAGGGTGTACAAAAGTGTTCAAGGGTGCACAAGTTTGTACAAGGGTGTACAAGTGTGTACAAGCTTGTACAAGTGTGTACAAGCTTGTACAAGTGTGTACAAGCTTGTACAAGTGTGTACAAGGGTGTACAGGTTTGTACAAGGTTGTACAAGTGTGTACAAGGGTGTACAAGTATGTACAAGAATGTAAAATTTTGTACAAGTGTGTACAAGGGTGTACAAGTGTGTACAAGGTTGTACAAGTGTGTACAAGGTTTTACAATTGTGTACAAGGTTGTACAAGTGTGTTTAAGTTTGTACAAGGTTGTACAAATGTGTACAAGGGTGTACAAAAGTGTTCAAGGGTGCACAAGTTTGTACAAGGGTGTACAAGTGTGTACAAGCTTGTACAAGTGTGTACAAGCTTGTACAAGTGTGTACAAGCTTGTACAAGTGTGTACAAGCTTGTACAAGTGTGTACAAGCTTGTACAAGTGTGTACAAGGGTGTACAGGTTTGTACAAGGTTGTACAAGTGTGAACAAGGGTGTACAAGTATGTACAAGAATGTAAAATTTTGTACAAGTGTGTACAAGGGTGTACAAGTGTGTACAAGGTTGTAAATGTGTGTACAAGGTTTTACAATTGTGTACAAGGTTGTACAAGTGTGTACAAGGTTGTACAAGTGTGTACGAGGTTGTACAAGTGTGTACAAGGTTGTACAAGTGTGTACAAGGTTGTACAAGTGTGTACAAGGTTGTACAAGTGTACACAAGTTTGTACAAGTGTGTACAAGTTTGTACAAGTGTGTACAAGTTTGTACAAGGTTGTACAAATGTGTACAAGGGTGTACAAAAGTGTACAAGGGTGCACAAGTTTGTACAAGGGTGTACAAGTGTGTACAAGCTTGTACAAGTGTGTACAAGCTTGTACAAGTGTGTACAAGGGTGTACAGGTTTGTACAAGGTTGTACAAGTGTGTACAAGGGTGTACAAGTATGTACAAGAATGTACAATTTTGTACAAGTGTGTACAAGTTTGTAAAAGGTTGTACAAGTGTGTACAAGGGTGTACAAGTGTGTACAAGGTTGTACAAGTGTGTACAAGCTTGAACAAGTGTGTACAAGGTTGTACAAGTGTGTACAAGGTTGTACAAGTGTGTACAAGGTTGCACAAGTGTGTACAAGAGTGTACAATCGTGTACAAGCTTGTACAAGTGTGTACAAGGGTGTACAGGTTTGTACAAGGTTGTACAAGTGTGTACAAGGTTGTACAAGTGTGTACATGGGTGTACAAGTTTGTACAAGTGTGTACAAGTTTGTACAAGTGTGTACAAGTTTGTACAAGTTTGAACAAATGTATACAAGGGTGTACAAAATTGTACAAGGGTGCACAAGTTTGTACAAGGGTGTACAAGTGTGTACAAGCTTGTACAAGTGTGTACAAGGGTGTACAGGTTTGTACAATTTTGTACAAGTGTTTTCAAGGGTGTACAAGTATGTACAAGAATGTACAAGTTAGTACAAGTGTGTACAAGTTTGTAAAAGGTTGTACATGTGTGTACAAGGGTGTACAAGTGTGTACAAGGGTGCACAAGTGTGTACAAGGGTGTACAATCGTGTACAAGCTTGTACAAGTGTGTACAAGGGTGTACAGGTTTGTACAAGGTTGTACAAGTGTGTACAAGGGTGTACAAATGTATACAAGGATGTAAAAGTTTGTACAAGTGTGTACAAGTTTGTACAAGGTTGTACAAGTAAGTACAAGTTTGTACAAAAATGTACAAGTGTGTACAAGGTTTTACAATTGTGTAAAAGGTTGTACAAGTGTGTACAAGGTTGTACAAGTGTGTACAAGCTTGTACAAGTGTGTACAAGGTTGTACAAGTGTGTACAAGGTTGTACAAGTGTGTACAAGGTTGTACAAGTGTGTACAAGGTTGTACAAGTGTGTACAAGGTTGTTCAAGTGTGTACATGTTTGTACAAGTGTGTTTAAGTTTGTACAAGGTTGTACAAATGTGTACAAGGGTGTACAAAAGTGTTCAAGGGTGCACAAGTTTGTACAAGGGTGTACAAGTGTGTACAAGCTTGTACAAGTGTGTACAAGGGTGTACAGGTTTGTACAAGGTTGTACAAGTGTGTACAAGGGTGTACAAGTATGTACAAGAATGTAAAATTTTGTACAAGTGTGTACAAGGGTGTACAAGTGTGTACAAGGTTGTACAAGTGTGTACAAGGTTTTACAATTGTGTACAAGGTTGTACAAGTGTGTACAAGGTTGTACAAGTGTGTACGAGGTTGTACAAGTGTGTAGAAGGTTGTACAAGTGTACACAAGTTTGTACAAGTGTGTACAAGTTTGTACAAGTGTGTACAAGTTTGTACAAGGTTGTACAAATGTGTACAAGGGTGTACAAAAGTGTACAAGGGTGCACAAGTTTGTACAAGGGTGTACAAGTGTGTACAAGCTTGTACAAGTGTGTACAAGCTTGTACAAGTGTGTACAAGCTTGTACAAGTGTGTACAAGCTTGTACAAGTGTGTACAAGGGTGTACAGGTTTGTACAAGGTTGTACAAGTGTGTACAAGGGTGTACAAATATGTACAAGAATGTACAATTTTGTACAAGTGTGTACAAGTTTGTAAAAGGTTGTACAAGTGTGTACAAGGGTGTACAAGTGTGTACAAGGTTGTACAAGTGTGTACAAGCTTGAACAAGTGTGTACAAGGTTGTACAAGAATGTACAAGGTTGTACAAGTGTGTACAAGGTTGCACAAGTGTGTACAAGAGTGTACAATCGTGTACAAGCTTGTACAAGTGTGTACAAGGGTGTACAGGTTTGTACAAGGTTGTACAAGTGTGTACAAGGTTGTACAAGTGTGTACAAGGGTGTACAAGTTTGTACAAGTGTGTACAAGTTTGTACAAGTGTGTACAAGTTTGTACAAGTTTGTACAAATGTATACAAGGGTGTACAAAAGTGTACAAGGTAGCACAAGTTTGTACAAGGGTGTACAAGTGTGTACAAGCTTGTACAAGTGTGTACAAGCTTGTACAAGTGTGTACAAGGGTGTACAGGTTTGTACAATTTTGTACAAGTGTTTACAAGGGTGTACAAGTATGTACAAGAATGTACAAGTTTGTACAAGTGTGTACAAGTTTGTAAAAGGTTGTACATGTGTGTACAAGGGTGTACAAGTGTGTACAAGGGTGCACAAGTGTGTACAAGTGTGTACAAGCTTGTACAAGTGTGTACAAGGTTGTACAAGTGTGTACAAGGTTGTACAAGTGTGTACAAGCTTGTACAAGTGTGTACAAGGTTGTACAAGTGTGTACAAGGTTGTTCAAGTGTGTACATGTTTGTACAAGTGTGTTTAAGTTTGTACAAGGTTGTACAAATGTGTACAAGGGTGTACAAAAGTGTTCAAGGGTGCACAAGTTTGTACAAGGGTGTACAAGTGTGTACAAGCCTGTACAAGTGTGTACAAGCTTGTACAAGTGTGTACAAGCTTGTACAAGTGTGTACAAGGGTGTACAGGTTTGTACAAGGTTGTACAAGTGTGTACAAGGGTGTACAAGTATGTACAAGAATGTAAAATTTTGTACAAGTGTGTACAAGGGTGTACAAGTGTGTACAAGGTTGTAAAAGTGTGTACAAGGTTTTACAATTGTGTACAAGGTTGTACAAGTGTGTACAAGGTTGTACAAGTGTGTACGAGGTTGTACAAGTGTGTACAAGGTTGTACAAGTGTGTACAAGGTTGTACAAGTGTGTACAAGGTTGTACAAGTGTGTACAAGGTTGTACAAGTGTACACAAGTTTGTACAAGTGTGTACAAGTTTGTACAAGTGTGTACAAGTTTGTACAAGGTTGTACAAATGTGTACAAGGGTGTACAAAAGTGTACAAGGGTGCACAAGTTTGTACAAGGGTGTACAAGTGTGTACAAGCTTGTACAAGTGTGTACAAGCTTGTACAAGTGTGTACAAGGGTGTACAAGCTTGTACAAGTGTGTACAAGGGTGTACAAGCTTGTACAAGTGTGTACAAGGGTGTACAGGTTTGTACAAGGTTGTACAAGTGTGTACAAGGGTGTACAAGTATGTACAAGAATGTACAATTTTGTACAAGTGTGTACAAGTTTGTAAAAGGTTGTACAAGTGTGTACAAGGGTGTACAAGTGTGTACAAGGTTGTACAAGTGTGTACAAGCTTGAACAAGTGTGTACAAGGTTGTACAAGTGTGTACAAGGTTGTACAAGTGTGTACAAGGTTGCACAAGTGTGTACAAGAGTGTACAATCGTGTACAAGCTTGTACAAGTGTGTACAAGGGTGTACAGGTTTGTACAAGGTTGTACAAGTGTGTACAAGGTTGTACAAGTGTGTACAAGGGTGTACAAGTTTGTACAAGTGTGTACAAGTTTGTACAAGTTTGTACAAATGTATACAAGGGTGTACAAAAGTGTACAAGGGTGCACAAGTTTGTACAAGGGTGTACAAGTGTGTACAAGCTTGTACAAGTGTGTACAAGCT
The DNA here is from genome assembly GCF_028750875.1 of Macrosteles quadrilineatus. Classification (NCBI taxonomy): domain Eukaryota; kingdom Metazoa; phylum Arthropoda; class Insecta; order Hemiptera; family Cicadellidae; genus Macrosteles; species Macrosteles quadrilineatus. Next base: position 57,599 of record NW_026542770.1, on the reverse strand, counting down.
TGTACAAGTGTGTACAAGGGTGTACAGGTTTGTACAATTTTGTACAAGTGTTTACAAGGGTGTACAAGTATGTACAAGAATGTACAAGTTTGTACAAGTGTGTACAAGTTTGTAAAAGGTTGTACATGTGTGTACAAGGGTGTACAAGTGTGTACAAGGGTGCACAAGTGTGTACAAGGGTGTACAATCGTGTACAAGCTTGTACAAGTGTGTACAAGGGTGTACAGGTTTGTACAAGGTTGTACAAGTGTGTACAAGGGTGTACAAATGTATACAAGGATGTAAAAGTTTGTACAAGTGTGTACAAGTTTGTACAAGGTTGTACAAGTAAGTACAAGTTTGTACAAGAATGTACAAGTGTGTACAAGGTTTTACAATTGTGTAAAAGGTTGTACAAGTGTGTACAAGGTTGTACAAGTGTGTACAAGCTTGTACAAGTGTGTACAAGGTTGTACAAGTGTGTACAAGGTTGTACAAGTGTGTACAAGCTTGTACAAGTGTGTACAAGGTTGTACAAGTGTGTACAAGGTTGTTCAAGTGTGTACATGTTTGTACAAGTGTGTTTAAGTTTGTACAAGGTTGTACAAATGTGTACAAGGGTGTACAAAAGTGTTCAAGGGTGCACAAGTTTGTACAAGGGTGTACAAGTGTGTACAAGCTTGTACAAGTGTGTACAAGGGTGTACAGGTTTGTACAAGGTTGTACAAGTGTGTACAAGGGTGTACAAGTATGTACAAGAATGTAAAATTTTGTACAAGTGTGTACAAGGGTGTACAAGTGTGTACAAGGTTGTACAAGTGTGTACAAGGTTTTACAATTGTGTACGAGGTTGTACAAGTGTGTACAAGGTTGTACAAGTGTGTACGAGGTTGTACAAGTGTGTACAAGGTTGTACAAGTGTGTACAAGGTTGTACAAGTGTGTACAAGGTTGTACAAGTGTACACAAGTTTGTACAAGTGTGTACAAGTTTGTACAAGTGTGTACAAGTTTGTACAAGGTTGTACAAATGTGTACAAGGGTGTACAAAAGTGTACAAGGGTGCACAAGTTTGTACAAGGGTGTACAAGTGTGTACAAGCTTGTACAAGTGTGTACAAGCTTGTACAAGTGTGTACAAGGGTGTACAGGTTTGTACAAGGTTGTACAAGTGTGTACAAGGGTGTACAAGTATGTACAAGAATGTACAATTTTGTACAAGTGTGTACAAGTTTGTAAAAGGTTGTACAAGTGTGTACAAGGGTGTACAAGTGTGTACAAGGTTGTACAAGTGTGTACAAGCTTGAACAAGTGTGTACAAGGTTGTACAAGTGTGTACAAGGTTGTACAAGTGTGTACAAGGTTGCACAAGTGTGTACAAGAGTGTACAATCGTGTACAAGCTTGTACAAGTGTGTACAAGGGTGTACAGGTTTGTACAAGGTTGTACAAGTGTGTACAAGGTTGTACAAGTGTGTACAAGGGTGTACAAGTTTGTACAAGTGTGTACAAGTTTGTACAAGTGAGTACAAGTTTGTACAAGTTTGTACAAATGTATACAAGGGTGTACAAAAGTGTACAAGGGTGCACAAGTTTGTACAAGGGTGTACAAGTGTGTACAAGCTTGTACAAGTGTGTACAAGCTTGTACAAGTGTGTACAAGGGTGTACAGGTTTGTACAATTTTGTACAAGTGTTTACAAGGGTGTACAAGTATGTACAAGAATGTACAAGTTTGTACAAGTGTGTACAAGTTTGTAAAAGGTTGTACAAGTGTGTACAAGGGTGTACAAGTGTGTACAAGGGTGCACAAGTGTGTACAAGGGTGTACAATCGTGTACAAGCTTGTACAAGTGTGTACAAGGGTGTACAGGTTTGTACAAGGTTGTACAAGTGTGTACAAGGTTGTACAAGTGTTTACAAGCTTGTACAAGTGTGTACAAGGTTGTACAAGTGTGTACAAGGTTGTACAAGTGTGTACAAGCTTGTACAAGTGTGTACAAGGTTTGTACAAGTGTGTACAAGGTTGTTCAAGTGTGTACATGTTTGTACAAGTGTGTTTAAGTTTGTACAAGGTTGTACAAATGTGTACAAGGGTGTACAAAAGTGTTCAAGGGTGCACAAGTTTGTACAAGGGTGTACAAGTGTTTACAAGCTTGTACAAGTGTGTACAAGCTTGTACAAGTGTGTACAAGCTTGTACAAGTGTGTACAAGGGTGTACAGGTTTGTACAAGGTTGTACAAGTGTGTACAAGGGTGTACAAGTATGTACAAGAATGTAAAATTTTGTACAAGTGTGTACAAGGGTGTACAAGTGTGTACAAGGTTGTAAAAGTGTGTACAAGGTTTTACAATTGTGTACAAGGTTGTACAAGTGTGTACAAGGTTGTACAAGTGTGTACGAGGTTGTACAAGTGTGTACAAGGTTGTACAAGTGTGTACAAGGTTGTACAAGTGTGTACAAGGTTGTACAAGTGTACACAAGTTTGTACAAGTGTGTACAAGTTTGTACAAGTGTGTACAAGTTTGTACAAGGTTGTACAAATGTGTACAAGGGTGTACAAAAGTGTACAAGGGTGCACAAGTTTGTACAAGGGTGTACAAGTGTGTACAAGCTTGTACAAGTGTGTACAAGCTTGTACAAGTGTGTACAAGGGTGTACAGGTTTGTACAAGGTTGTACAAGTGTGTACAAGGGTGTACAAGTATGTACAAGAATGTACAATTTTGTACAAGTGTGTACAAGTTTGTAAAAGGTTGTACAAGTGTGTACAAGGGTGTACAAATGTGTACAAGGTTGTACAAGTGTGTACAAGCTTGAACAAGTGTGTACAAGGTTGTACAAGTGTGTACAAGGTTGTACAAGTGTGTACAAGGTTGCACAAGTGTGTACAAGAGTGTACAATCGTGTACAAGCTTGTACAAGTGTGTACAAGGGTGTACAGGTTTGTACAAGGTTGTACAAGTGTGTACAAGGTTGTACAAGTGTGTACAAGGGTGTACAAGTTTGTACAAGTGTGTACAAGTTTGTACAAGTTTGTACAAATGTATACAAGGGTGTACAAAAGTGTACAAGGGTGCACAAGTTTGTACAAGGGTGTACAAGTGTGTACAAGCTTGTACAAGTGTGTACAAGCTTGTACAAGTGTGTACAAGGGTGTACAGGTTTGTACAATTTTGTACAAGTGTTTACAAGGGTGTACAAGTATGTACAAGAATGTACAAGTTTGTACAAGTGTGTACAAGTTTGTAAAAGGTTGTACATGTGTGTACAAGGGTGTACAAGTGTGTACAAGGGTGCACAAGTGTGTACAAGGGTGTACAATCGTGTACAAGCTTGTACAAGTGTGTACAAGGGTGTACAGGTTTGTACAAGGTTGTACAAGTGTGTACAAGGGTGTACAAATGTATACAAGGATGTAAAAGTTTGTACAAGTGTGTACAAGTTTGTACAAGGTTGTACAAGTAAGTACAAGTTTGTACAAGAATGTACAAGTGTGTACAAGGTTTTACAATTGTGTAAAAGGTTGTACAAGTGTGTACAAGGTTGTACAAGTGTGTACAAGCTTGTACAAGTGTGTACAAGGTTGTACAAGTGTGTACAAGGTTGTACAAGTGTGTACAAGCTTGTACAAGTGTGTACAAGGTTGTACAAGTGTGTACAAGGTTGTTCAAGTGTGTACATGTTTGTACAAGTGTGTTTAAGTTTGTACAAGGTTGTACAAATGTGTACAAGGGTGTACAAAAGTGTTCAAGGGTGCACAAGTTTGTACAAGGGTGTACAAGTGTGTACAAGCTTGTACAAGTGTGTACAAGCTTGTACAAGTGTGTACAAGCTTGTACAAGTGTGTACAAGGGTGTACAGGTTTGTACAAGGTTGTACAAGTGTGTACAAGGGTGTACAAGTATGTACAAGAATGTAAAATTTTGTACAAGTGTGTACAAGGTTGTACAAGTGTGTACAAGGTTTTACAATTGTGTACGAGGTTGTACAAGTGTGTACAAGGTTGTACAAGTGTGTACGAGGTTGTACAAGTGTGTACAAGGTTGTACAAGTGTGTACAAGGTTGTACAAGTGTGTACAAGGTTGTACAAGTGTACACAAGTTTGTACAAGTGTGTACAAGTTTGTACAAGTGTGTACAAGTTTGTACAAGGTTGTACAAATGTGTACAAGGGTGTACAAAAGTGTACAAGGGTGCACAAGTTTGTACAAGGGTGTACAAGTGTGTACAAGCTTGTACAAGTGTGTACAAGCTTGTACAAGTGTGTACAAGGGTGTACAGGTTTGTACAAGGTTGTACAAGTGTGTACAAGGGTGTACAAGTATGTACAAGAATGTACAATTTTGTACAAGTGTGTACAAGTTTGTAAAAGGTTGTACAAGTGTGTACAAGGGTGTACAAGTGTGTACAAGGTTGTACAAGTGTGTACAAGCTTGAACAAGTGTGTACAAGGTTGTACAAGTGTGTACAAGGTTGTACAAGTGTGTACAAGGTTGCACAAGTGTGTACAAGAGTGTACAATCGTGTACAAGCTTGTACAAGTGTGTACAAGGGTGTACAGGTTTGTACAAGGTTGTACAAGTGTGTACAAGGTTGTACAAGTGTGTACAAGGGTGTACAAGTTTGTACAAGTGTGTACAAGTTTGTACAAGTGTGTACAAGTTTGTACAAGTTTGTACAAATGTATACAAGGGTGTACAAAAGTGTACAAGGGTGCACAAGTTTGTACAAGGGTGTACAAGTGTGTACAAGCTTGTACAAGTGTGTACAAGCTTGTACAAGTGTGTACAAGGGTGTACAGGTTTGTACAATTTTGTACAAGTGTTTACAAGGGTGTACAAGTATGTACAAGAATGTACAAGTTTGTACAAGTGTGTACAAGTTTGTAAAAGGTTGTACAAGTGTGTACAAGGGTGTACAAGTGTGTACAAGGGTGCACAAGTGTGTACAAGGGTGTACAATCGTGTACAAGCTTGTACAAGTGTGTACAAGGGTGTACAGGTTTGTACAAGGTTGTACAAGTGTGTACAAGGTTGTACAAGTGTGTACAAGCTTGTACAAGTGTGTACAAGGTTGTACAAGTGTGTACAAGGTTGTACAAGTGTGTACAAGCTTGTACAAGTGTGTACAAGGTTTGTACAAGTGTGTACAAGGTTGTTCAAGTGTGTACATGTTTGTACAAGTGTGTTTAAGTTTGTACAAGGTTGTACAAATGTGTACAAGGGTGTACAAAAGTGTTCAAGGGTGCACAAGTTTGTACAAGGGTGTACAAGTGTGTACAAGCTTGTACAAGTGTGTACAAGCTTGTACAAGTGTGTACAAGCTTGTACAAGTGTGTACAAGGGTGTACAGGTTTGTACAAGGTTGTACAAGTGTGTACAAGGGTGTACAAGTATGTACAAGAATGTAAAATTTTGTACAAGTGTGTACAAGGGTGTACAAGTGTGTACAAGGTTGTAAAAGTGTGTACAAGGTTTTACAATTGTGTACAAGGTTGTACAAGTGTGTACAAGGTTGTACAAGTGTGTACGAGGTTGTACAAGTGTGTACAAGGTTGTACAAGTGTGTACAAGGTTGTACAAGTGTGTACAAGGTTGTACAAGTGTGTACAAGGTTGTACAAGTGTGTACAAGTTTGTACAAGTGTGTACAAGTTTGTACAAGGTTGTACAAATGTGTACAAGGGTGTACAAAAGTGTACAAGGGTGCACAAGTTTGTACAAGGGTGTACAAGTGTGTACAAGCTTGTACAAGTGTGTACAAGCTTGTACAAGTGTGTACAAGGGTGTACAGGTTTGTACAAGGTTGTACAAGTGTGTACAAGGGTGTACAAGTATGTACAAGAATGTACAATTTTGTACAAGTGTGTACAAGTTTGTAAAAGGTTGTACAAGTGTGTACAAGGGTGTACAAGTGTGTACAAGGTTGTACAAGTGTGTACAAGCTTGAACAAGTGTGTACAAGGTTGTACAAGTGTGTACAAGGTTGTACAAGTGTGTACAAGGTTGCACAAGTGTGTACAAGGTTGCACAAGTGTGTACAAGAGTGTACAATCGTGTACAAGCTTGTACAAGTGTGTACAAGGGTGTACAGGTTTGTACAAGGTTGTACAAGTGTGTACAAGGTTGTACAAGTGTGTACAAGGGTCTACAAGTTTGTACAAGTGTGTACAAGTTTGTACAAGTGTGTACAAGTTTGTACAAGTTTGTACAAATGTATACAAGGGTGTACAAAAGTGTACAAGGGTGCACAAGTTTGTACAAGGGTGTACAAGTGTGTACAAGCTTGTACAAGTGTGTACAAGCTTGTACAAGTGTGTACAAGGGTGTACAGGTTTGTACAATTTTGTACAAGTGTTTACAAGGGTGTACAAGTATGTACAAGAATGTACAAGCTTGTACAAGTGTGTACAAGGGTGTACAGGTTTGTACAAGGTTGTACAAGTGTGTACAAGGGTGTACAAATGTATACAAGGATGTAAAAGTTTGTACAAGTGTGTACAAGTTTGTACAAGGTTGTACAAGTAAGTACAAGTTTGTACAAGAATGTACAAGTGTGTACAAGGTTTTACAATTGTGTAAAAGGTTGTACAAGTGTGTACAAGGTTGTACAAGTGTGTACAAGCTTGTACAAGTGTGTACAAGGTTGTACAAGTGTGTACAAGGTTGTACAAGTGTGTACAAGCTTGTACAAGTGTGTACAAGGTTGTACAAGTGTGTATAAGGTTGTTCAAGTGTGTACATGTTTGTACAAGTGTGTTTAAGTTTGTACAAGGTTGTACAAATGTGTACAAGGGTGTACAAAAGTGTTCAAGGGTGCACAAGTTTGTACAAGGGTGTACAAGTGTGTACAAGCTTGTACAAGTGTGTACAAGCTTGTACAAGTGTGTACAAGCTTGTACAAGTGTGTACAAGCTTGTACAAGTGTGTACAAGGGTGTACAGGTTTGTACAAGGTTGTACAAGTGTGTACAAGGGTGTACAAGTATGTACAAGAATGTAAAATTTTGTACAAGTGTGTACAAGGGTGTACAAGTGTGTACAATGTTGTACAAGTGTGTACAAGGTTTTACAATTGTGTACAAGGTTGTACAAGTGTGTACAAGGTTGTACAAGTGTGTACGAGGTTGTACAAGTGTGTACGAGGTTGTACAAGTGTGTACAAGGTTGTACAAGTGTGTACAAGGTTGTACAAGTGTACACAAGTTTGTACAAGTGTGTACAAGTTTGTACAAGTGTGTACAAGTTTGTACAAGGTTGTACAAATGTGTACAAGGGTGTACAAAAGTGTACAAGGGTGCACAAGTTTGTACAAGGGTGTACAAGTGTGTACAAGCTTGTACAAGTGTGTACAAGCTTGTACAAGTGTGTACAAGGGTGTACAGGTTTGTACAAGGTTGTACAAGTGTGTACAAGGGTGTACAAGTATGTACAAGAATGTACAATTTTGTACAAGTGTGTACAAGTTTGTAAAAGGTTGTACAAGTGTGTACAAGGGTGTACAAGTGTGTACAAGGTTGTACAAGTGTGTACAAGCTTGAACAAGTGTGTACAAGGTTGTACAAGTGTGTACAAGGTTGTACAAGTGTGTACAAGGTTGCACAAGTGTGTACAAGAGTGTACAATCGTGTACAAGCTTGTACAAGTGTGTACAAGGGTGTACAGGTTTGTACAAGGTTGTACAAGTGTGTACAAGGTTGTACAAGTGTGTACAAGGGTGTACAAGTTTGTACAAGTGTGTACAAGTTTGTACAAGTGTGTACAAGTTTGTACAAGTTTGTACAAATGTATACAAGGGTGTACAAAAGTGTACAAGGGTGCACAAGTTTGTACAAGGGTGTACAAGTGTGTACAAGCTTGTACAAGTGTGTACAAGCTTGTACAAGTGTGTACAAGGGTGTACAGGTTTGTACAATTTTGTACAAGTGTTTACAAGGGTGTACAAGTATGTACAAGAATGTACAAGTTTGTACAAGTGTGTACAAGTTTGTAAAAGGTTGTACATGTTTGTACAAGGGTGTACAAGTGTGTACAAGGGTGCACAAGTGTGTACAAGTGTGTACAAGGGTGCACAAGTGTGTACAAGTGTGTACAAGCTTGTACAAGAGTGTACAAGGTTGTACAAGTGTGTACAAGCTTGTACAAGTGTGTACAAGGTTGTACAAGTGTGTACAAGGTTGTACAAGTGTGTACAAGCTTGTACAAGTGTGTACAAGGTTGTACAAGTGTGTACAAGGTTTTTCAAGTGTGTACATGTTTGTACAAGTGTGTTTAAGTTTGTACAAGGTTGTACAAATGTGTACAAGGGTGTACAAAAGTGTTCAAGGGTGCACAAGTTTGTACAAGGGTGTACAAGTGTGTACAAACTTGTACAAGTGTGTACAAGCTTGTACAAGTGTGTACAAGCTTGTACAAGTGTGTACAAGGGTGTACAGGTTTGTACAAGGTTGTACAAGTGTGTACAAGGGTGTACAAGTATGTACAAGAATGTAAAATTTTGTACAAGTGTGTACAAGGGTGTACAAGTGTGTACAAGGTTGTACAAGTGTGTACAAGGTTTTACAATTGTGTACGAGGTTGTACAAGTGTGTACAAGGTTGTACAAGTGTGTACGAGGTTGTACAAGTGTGTACAAGGTTGTACAAGTGTGTACAAGTTTGTACAAGTGTGTACAAGTTTGTACAAGGTTGTACAAATGTGTACAAGGGTGTACAAAAGTGTACAAGGGTGCACAAGTTTGTACAAGGGTGTACAAGTGTGTACAAGCTTGTACAAGTGTGTACAAGGGTGTACAGGTTTGTACAAGGTTGTACAAGTGTGTACAAGGGTGTACAAGTATGTACAAGAATGTAAAATTTTGTACAAGTGTGTACAAGGGTGTACAAGTGTGTACAAGGTTGTAAAAGTGTGTACAAGGTTTTACAATTGTGTACAAGGTTGTACAAGTGTGTACAAGGTTGTACAAGTGTGTACGAGGTTGTACAAGTGTGTACAAGGTTGTACAAGTGTGTACAAGGTTGTACAAGTGTGTACAAGGGTGTACAAGTATGTACAAGAATGTACAATTTTGTACAAGTGTGTACAAGTTTGTAAAAGGTTGTACAAGTGTGTACAAGGGTGTACAAGTGTGTACAAGGCTGTACAAGTGTGTACAAGCTTGAACAAGTGTGTACAAGGTTGTACAAGTGTGTACAAGGTTGTACAAGTGTGTACAAGGTTGCACAAGTGTGTACAAGAGTGTACAATCGTGTACAAGCTTGTACAAGTGTGTACAAGGGTGTACAGGTTTGTACAAGGTTGTACAAGTGTGTACAAGGTTGTACAAGTGTGTACAAGGGTGTACAAGTTTGTACAAGTGTGTACAAGTTTGTACAAGTGTGTACAAGTTTGTACAAGTTTGTACAAATGTATACAAGGGTGTACAAAAGTGTACAAGGGTGCACAAGTTTGTACAAGGGTGTACAAGTGTGTACAAGCTTGTACAAGTGTGTACAAGCTTGTACAAGTGTGTACAAGGGTGTACAGGTTTGTACAATTTTGTACAAGTGTTTACAAGGGTGTACAAGTATGTACAAGAATGTACAAGTTTGTACAAGTGTGTACAAGTTTGTAAAAGGTTGTACATGTGTGTACAAGGGTGTACAAGTGTGTACAAGGGTGCACAAGTGTGTACAAGGGTGTACAATCGTGTACAAGCTTGTACAAGTGTGTACAAGGGTGTACAGGTTTGTACAAGGTTGTACAAGTGTGTACAAGGGTGTACAAATGTATACAAGGATGTAAAAGTTTGTACAAGTGTGTACAAGTTTGTACAAGGTTGTACAAGTAAGTACAAGTTTGTACAAGAATGTACAAGTGTGTACAAGGTTTTACAATTGTGTAAAAGGTTGTACAAGTGTGTACAAGTTTGTACAAGTGTGTACAAGCTTGTACAAGTGTGTACAAGGTTGTACAAGTGTGTACAAGGTTGTACAAGTGTGTACAAGCTTGTACAAGTGTGTACAAGGTTGTACAAGTGTGTACAAGGTTTTTCAAGTGTGTACATGTTTGTACAAGTGTGTTTAAGTTTGTACAAGGTTGTACAAATGTGTACAAGGGTGTACAAAAGTGTTCAAGGGTGCACAAGTTTGTACAAGGGTGTACAAGTGTGTACAAACTTGTACAAGTGTGTACAAGCTTGTACAAGTGTGTACAAGCTTGTACAAGTGTGTACAAGGGTGTACAGGTTTGTACAAGGTTGTACAAGTGTGTACAAGGGTGTACAAGTATGTACAAGAATGTAAAATTTTGTACAAGTGTGTACAAGGGTGTACAAGTGTGTACAAGGTTGTACAAGTGTGTACAAGGTTTTACAATTGTGTACGAGGTTGTACAAGTGTGTACAAGGTTGTACAAGTGTGTACGAGGTTGTACAAGTGTGTACAAGGTTGTACAAGTGTGTACAAGTTTGTACAAGTGTGTACAAGTTTGTACAAGGTTGTACAAATGTGTACAAGGGTGTACAAAAGTGTACAAGGGTGCACAAGTTTGTACAAGGGTGTACAAGTGTGTACAAGCTTGTACAAGTGTGTACAAGGGTGTACAGGTTTGTACAAGGCTGTACAAGTGTGTACAAGGGTGTACAAGTATGTACAAGAATGTAAAATTTTGTACAAGTGTGTACAAGGGTGTACAAGTGTGTACAAGGTTGTACAAGTGTGTACAAGGTTTTACAATTGTGTACAAGGTTGTACAAGTGTGTACAAGGTTGTACAAGTGTGTACGAGGTTGTACAAGTGTGTACAAGGTTGTACAAGTGTGTACAAGGTTGTACAAGTGTGTACAAGGTTGTACAAGTGTACACAAGTTTGTACAAGTGTGTACAAGTTTGTACAAGTGTGTACAAGTTTGTACAAGGTTGTAAAAATGTGTACAAGGGTGTACAAAAGTGTACAAGGGTGCACATGTTTGTACAAGGGTGTACAAGTGTGTACAAGCTTGTACAAGTGTGTACAAGCTTGTACAAGTGTGTACAAGGGTGTACAGGTTTGTACAAGGTTGTACAAGTGTGTACAAGGGTGTACAAGTATGTACAAGAATGTACAATTTTGTACAAGTGTGTACAAGTTTGTAAAAGGTTGTACAAGTGTGTACAAGGGTGTACAAGTGTGTACAAGGTTGTACAAGTGTGTACAAGCTTGAACAAGTGTGTACAAGGTTGTACAAGTGTGTACAAGGTTGTACAAGTGTGTACAAGGTTGCACAAGTGTGTACAAGAGTGTACAATCGTGTACAAGCTTGTACAAGTGTGTACAAGGGTGTACAGGTTTGTACAAGGTTGTACAAGTGTGTACAAGGTTGTACAAGTGTGTACAAGGGTGTACAAGTTTGTACAAGTGTGTACAAGGTTGTACAAGTGTGTACAAGGTTGTACAAGGGTGTACAAGTGTGTACAAGCTTGTACAAGTGTGTACAAGCTTGTACAAGTGTGTACAAGGGTGTACAGGTTTGTACAATTTTGTACAAGTGTTTACAAGGGTGTAGAAGTATGTACAAGAATGTACAAGTTTGTACAAGTGTGTACAAGTTTGTAAAAGGTTGTACATGTGTGTACAAGGGTGTACAAGTGTGTACAAGGGTGCACAAGTGTGTACAAGGGTGTACAATCGTGTACAAGCTTGTACAAGTGTGTACAAGGGTGTACAGGTTTGTACAAGGTTGTACAAGTGTGTACAAGGGTGTACAAATGTATACAAGGATGTAAAAGTTTGTACAAGTGTGTACAAGTTTGTACAAGGTTGTACAAGTAAGTACAAGTTTGTACAAGAATGTACAAGTGTGTACAAGGTTTTACAATTGTGTAAAAGGTTGTACAAGTGTGTACAAGGTTGTACAAGTGTGTACAAGCTTGTACAAGTGTGTACAAGGTTGTACAAGTGTGTACAAGGTTGTACAAGTGTATACAAGCTTGTACAAGTGTGTTCAAGGTTGTACAAGTGTGTACAAGGTTGTTCAAGTGTGTACATGTTTGTACAAGTGTGTTTAAGTTTGTACAAGGTTGTACAAATGTGTACAAGGGTGTACAAAAGTGTTCAAGGGTGCACAAGTTTGTACAAGGGTGTACAAGTGTGTACAAGCTTGTACAAGTGTGTACAAGCTTGTACAAGTGTGTACAAGCTTGTACAAGTGTGTACAAGCTTGTACAAGTGTGTACAAGGGTGTACAGGTTTGTACAAGGTTGTACAAGTGTGTACAAGGGTGTACAAGTATGTACAAGAATGTAAAATTTTGTACAAGTGTGTACAAGGGTGTACAAGTGTGTACAAGTGTGTACAAGGTTGTACAAGTGTGTACAAGGTTTTACAATTGTGTACAAGGTTGTACAAGTGTGTACAAGGTTGTACAAGTGTGTACGAGGTTGTACAAGTGTGTACAAGGTTGTACAAGTGTGTACAAGGTTGTACAAGTGTGTACAAGGTTGTACAAGTGTACACAAGTTTGTACAAGTGTGTACAAGTTTGTACAAGTGTGTACAAGTTTGTACAAGGTTGTAAAAATGTGTACAAGGGTGTACAAAAGTGTACAAGGGTGCACAAGTTTGTACAAGGGTGTACAAGTGTGTACAAGCTTGTACAAGTGTGTACAAGCTTGTACAAGTGTGTACAAGGGTGTACAGGTTTGTACAAGGTTGTACAAGTGTGTACAAGGGTGTACAAGTATGTACAAGAATGTACAATTTTGTACAAGTGTGTACAAGTTTGTAAAAGGTTGTACAAGTGTGTACAAGGGTGTACAAGTGTGTACAAGGTTGTACAAGTGTGTACAAGCTTGAACAAGTGTGTACAAGGTTGTACAAGTGTGTACAAGGTTGTACAAGTGTGTACAAGGTTGCACAAGTGTGTACAAGAGTGTACAATCGTGTACAAGCTTGTACAAGTGTGTACAAGGGTGTACAGGTTTGTACAAGGTTGTACAAGTGTGTACAAGGTTGTACAAGTGTGTACAAGGGTGTACAAGTTTGTACAAGTGTGTACAAGGTTGTACAAGTGTGTACAAGGTTGTACAAGGGTGTACAAGTGTGTACAAGCTTGTACAAGTGTGTACAAGCTTGTACAAGTGTGTACAAGGGTGTACAGGTTTGTACAATTTTGTACAAGTGTTTACAAGGGTGTAGAAGTATGTACAAGAATGTACAAGTTTGTACAAGTGTGTACAAGTTTGTAAAAGGTTGTACATGTGTGTACAAGGGTGTACAAGTGTGTACAAGGGTGCACAAGTGTGTACAAGGGTGTACAATCGTGTACAAGCTTGTACAAGTGTGTACAAGGGTGTACAGGTTTGTACAAGGTTGTACAAGTGTGTACAAGGGTGTACAAATGTATACAAGGATGTAAAAGTTTGTACAAGTGTGTACAAGTTTGTACAAGGTTGTACAAGTAAGTACAAGTTTGTACAAGAATGTACAAGTGTGTACAAGGTTTTACAATTGTGTAAAAGGTTGTACAAGTGTGTACAAAGTTGTACAAGTGTGTACAAGCTTGTACAAGTGTGTACAAGGTTGTACAAGTGTGTACAAGGTTGTACAAGTGTATACAAGCTTGTACAAGTGTGTTCAAGGTTGTACAAGTGTGTACAAGGTTGTTCAAGTGTGTACATGTTTGTACAAGTGTGTTTAAGTTTGTACAAGGTTGTACAAATGTGTACAAGGGTGTACAAAAGTGTTCAAGGGTGCACAAGTTTGTACAAGGGTGTACAAGTGTGTACAAGCTTGTACAAGTGTGTACAAGCTTGTACAAGTGTGTACAAGCTTGTACAAGTGTGTACAAGCTTGTACAAGTGTGTACAAGGGGTGTACAGGTTTGTACAAGGTTGTACAAGTGTGTACAAGGGTGTACAAGTATGTACAAGAATGTAAAATTTTGTACAAGTGTGTACAAGGGTGTACAAGTGTGTACAAGGTTGTACAAGTGCGTACAAGGTTTTACAATTGTGTACAAGGTTGTACAAGTGTGTACAAGGTTGTACAAGTGTGTACGAGGTTGTACAAGTGTGTACAAGGTTGTACAAGTGTGTATAAGGTTGTACAAGTGTGTACAAGTTTGTACAAGTGTGTACAAGTTTGTACAAGTGTGTACAAGTTTGTACAAGGTTGTACAAATAAGACATCCCTCTAAATAACAAGACATCCCTCAAAATATTAAGACATCCCTCTAAATAACAAGACATCCCTCTAAATAACAAGACATCCCTCTAATAAACTAGACATTCCGCTAAATATTAAGACATCCCTCTAAATAACAAGACATCCCTCCAAATACCAAGACATCCCTCTAAATATTAAGACATCCCTCCAAATAACAAGACAACCCTTTAAAAAACAAGACATCCCTCTAAATAACAAGACATCCCTCTAAATAACAAGACATCCCTCTAAATATTAAGACATCCCTCCAAATAACAAGACATATCTCTAAATATTAAGACATCCCTCTAAATAACAAGACATCCCTCTAAATATTAAGACATCCCTTTAAATAACAAGACATCTCTCTAAATAACAAGACATCCCTCTAAATAACAAGACATCCCACTAAATAACAAGACGTCCCTCTAAATAACAAGACATCCCTTTTAAATAACAAGACATTCCTCTAAATAACAAGACATCCCTCTAAATAACAAGACATCCCTCCAAATAAAAAGACATCCCTCTAAATAGCAAGACATCCCTCTAAATAACAAGACATCCCTCCAAATAACAAGATATCCCTCTAAATAACAAGACATTCCTCCAAATAACATGACTTCCCTCCAAATAAGAAGACATCCCTCTAAATAACAAGACATCCCTCTAAATAACAAGACATCCCTCTAAATACCAAGACAACCCTCTAAAAAACAAAACATCCCTCCAAATAACAAGACAACCCTCTAAAAAACAAGACATCCCTCTAAATAAAAAGACATCTCTCCAAATAACAAGACATCCCTCTAAATAACAAGACATCCACTAAAAAACAAGACATCCCTCTAAATATTAAGACATCCCTCTAAATAACAAGACATCCCTCCAAATATTAAGACATCCCTCTAAATAACAAGACATCCCTCTAAATAACAAGACATCCCTCTAATAAACTAGACATTCCGCTAAATATTAAGACATCCCTCTAAATAACAAGACATCCCTCTAAATAACAAGACATCCCTCCAAATATGAAGACATCCCTCTAAATAACAAGACATCCCTCTAAATAACAAGACATCCCTCTAAATAACAAGACATCTCTCTAAATATTAAGACATCCCTTCAAATAACAAGACATCCCTCTAAATAACAAGACATCCCTCTAAATAACAAGACATCCCTCTAAATAACAAGACATCTCTCTAAATAGCAAAACATCCCTCTAAAAAACAAGACATCCCTCTAAATATTAAGACATCAATCTAAATAACAAGACATCCCTCCAAATAACAAGACAACCCTCTAAAAAACAAAAAAAACCCTCTAAATAACAAGACATCTCTCTAAAAAACAAGACATCCCTCTAAATATCAAGACATCCCTCTAAATAACAAGACATCCATCTATATAACAAGACATTCCTCTAAATATTAAGACATCCCTCTAAATAACAAGACATACCTGTAAATAACAAGACATCCCTCTAAATAACAAGACATCCCATCTAAATTACAACACAACCCTCTAAAAAACAAGACATCCCTCCAAATAACAAGACAACCCTCTAAAAAACAAGACATCCCTCTAAATAACAAGACATCCCTCTAAATAACAAGACATCCCTCTAATAAACTAGACATTCCGCTAAATATTAAGACATCCCTCTAAATAACAAGACATCCCTCTAAATACCAAGACATCCCTCTAAATATTAAGACATCCCTCCAAATAACAAGACAACCCTTTAAAAAACAAGACATCCCTCTAAATAACAAGACATCCCTCTAAATAACAAGACATCCCTCTAAATATTAAGACATCCCTTCAAATAACAAGATATCCCTCTAAATATTAAGACATCCCTCTAAATAACAAGACATCCCTCTAAATATTAAGACATCCCTTTAAAATACAAGACATCTCTCTAAATAACAAGACATCCCTCTAAATAACAAGACATCCCACTAAATAACAAGACATCCCTCTAAATAACAAGACATCCCTTTTAAATAACAAGACATTCCTCTAAATAACAAGACATCCCTCTAAATAACAAGACATCCCTCCAAATAAAAAGACATCCCTCTAAATAGCAAGACATCCCTCTAATAAACAAGACATTCCGCTAAATATTAAGACATCCCTCTAAATAACAAGACATCCCTCTAAATATTAAGACATCCCTTTAAATAACAAGACATCTCTCTAAATAACAAGACATCCCTCTAAATAACAAGACATCCCACTAAATAACAAGACATCCCTCTAAATAACAAGACATCCCTTTTAAATAACAAGACATTCCTCTAAATAACAAGACATCCCTCTAAATAACAAGACATCCCTCCAAATAAAAAGACATCCCTCTAAATAGCAAGACATCCCTCTAATAAACAAGACATTCCGCTAAATATTAAGACTTCCCTCTAAATAACAAGACAACCCTCGAAAAAACAAGACATCCCTCCAAATAACAAGACAACCCTCTAAAAAACAAGACATCCCTCTAAATAAAAAGACATCTCTCCAAATAACAAGACATCCCTCTAAATAACAAGACATCCCTCTAATAAACTAGACATTCCGCTAAATATTAAGACATCCCTCTAAATAACAAGACATCCCTCCAAATACCAAGACATCCCTCTAAATATTAAGACATCCCTCCAAATAACAAGACAACCCTTTAAAAAACAAGACATCCCTCTAAATAACAAGACATCCCTCTAAATAACAAGACATCCCTCTAAATATTAAGACATCCCTCCAAATAACAAGACATATCTCTAAATATTAAGACATCCCTCTAAATAACAAGACATCCCTCTAAATATTAAGACATCCCTTTAAATAACAAGACATCTCTCTAAATAACAAGACATCCCTCTAAATAACAAGACATCCCACTAAATAACAAGACGTCCCTCTAAATAACAAGACATCCCTTTTAAATAACAAGACATTCCTCTAAATAACAAGACATCCCTCTAAATAACAAGACATCCCTCCAAATAAAAAGACATCCCTCTAAATAGCAAGACATCCCTCTAAATAACAAGACATCCCTCCAAATAACAAGATATCCCTCTAAATAACAAGACATTCCTCCAAATAACATGACTTCCCTCCAAATAAGAAGACATCCCTCTAAATAACAAGACATCCCTGTAAATAACAAGACATCCCTCTAAATACCAAGACAACCCTCTAAAAAACAAGACATCCCTCCAAATAACAAGACAACCCTCTAAAAAACAAGACATCCCTCTAAATAAAAAGACATCTCTCCAAATAACAAGACATCCCTCTAAATAACAAGACATCCCACTAAAAAACAAGACATCCCTCTAAATATTAAGACATCCCTCTAAATAACAAGACATCCCTCCAAATATTAAGATATCCCTCTAAATAACAAGACATCCCTCTAAATAACAAGACATCCCTCTAATAAACTAGACATTCCGCTAAATATTAAGACATCCCTCTAAATAACAAGACATCCCTCTAAATAACAAGACATCCCTCCAAATATGAAGACATCCCTCTAAATAACAAGACATCCCTCTAAATAACAAGACATCCCTCTAAATAACAAGACATCTCTCTAAATATTAAGACATCCCTTCAAATAACAAGACATCCCTCTAAATAACAAGACATCCCTCTAAATAACAAGACATCCCTCTAAATAACAAGACATCTCTCTAAATAACAAAACATCCCTCTAAAAAACAAGACATCCCTCTAAATATTAAGACATCAATCTAAATAACAAGACATCCCTCCAAATAACAAGACAACCCTCTAAAAAACAAAAAAAACCCTCTAAATAACAAGACATCTCTCTAAAAAACAAGACATCCCTCTAAATATCAAGACATCCCTCTAAATAACAAGACATCCATCTATATAACAAGACATTCCTCTAAATATTAAGACATCCCTCTAAATAACAAGACATACCTGTAAATAACAAGACATCCCTCTAAATAACAAGACATCCCATCTAAATTACAACACAACCCTCTAAAAAACAAGACATCCCTCCAAATAACAAGACAACCCTCTAAAAAACAAGACATCCCTCTAAATAACAAGACATCCCTCTAAATACCAAGACATCCCTCTAAATATTAAGACATCCCTCCAAATAACAAGACAACCCTTTAAAAAACAAGACATCCCTCTAAATAACAAGACATCCCTCTAAATAACAAGACATCCCTCTAAATATTAAGACATCCCTTCAAATAACAAGATATCCCTCTAAATATTAAGACATCCCTCTAAATAACAAGACATCCCTCTAAATATTAAGACATCCCTTTAAAATACAAGACATCTCTCTAAATAACAAGACATCCCTCTAAATAACAAGACATCCCACTAAATAACAAGACATCCCTCTAAATAACAAGACATCCCTTTTAAATAACAAGACATTCCTCTAAATAACAAGACATCCCTCTAAATAACAAGACATCCCTCCAAATAAAAAGACATCCCTCTAAATAGCAAGACATCCCTCTAATAAACAAGACATTCCGCTAAATATTAAGACATCCCTCTAAATAACAAGACATCCCTCTAAATATTAAGACATCCCTTTAAATAACAAGACATCTCTCTAAATAACAAGACATCCCTCTAAATAACAAGACATCCCACTAAATAACAAGACATCCCTCTAAATAACAAGACATCCCTTTTAAATAACAAGACATTCCTCTAATAAACTAGACATTCCGCTAAATATTAAGACATCCCTCTAAATAACAAGACATCCCTCTAAATACCAAGACATCCCTCTAAATATTAAGACATCCCTCCAAATAACAAGACAACCCTTTAAAAAACAAGACATCCCTCTAAATAACAAGACATCCCTCTAAATAACAAGACATCCCTCTAAATATTAAGACATCCCTTCAAATAACAAGATATCCCTCTAAATATTAAGACATCCCTCTAAATAACAAGACATCCCTCTAAATATTAAGACATCCCTTTAAAATACAAGACATCTCTCTAAATAACAAGACATCCCTCTAAATAACAAGACATCCCACTAAATAACAAGACATCCCTCTAAATAACAAGACATCCCTTTTAAATAACAAGACATTCCTCTAAATAACAAGACATCCCTCTAAATAACAAGACATCCCTCCAAATAAAAAGACATCCCTCTAAATAGCAAGACATCCCTCTAATAAACAAGACATTCCGCTAAATATTAAGACATCCCTCTAAATAACAAGACATCCCTCTAAATATTAAGACATCCCTTTAAATAACAAGACATCTCTCTAAATAACAAGACATCCCTCTAAATAACAAGACATCCCACTAAATAACAAGACATCCCTCTAAATAACAAGACATCCCTTTTAAATAACAAGACATTCCTCTAAATAACAAGACATCCCTCTAAATAACAAGACATCCCTCCAAATAAAAAGACATCCCTCTAAATAGCAAGACATCCCTCTAATAAACAAGACATTCCGCTAAATATTAAGACATCCCTCTAAATAACAAGACAACCCTCGAAAAAACAAGACATCCCTCCAAATAACAAGACAACCCTCTAAAAAACAAGACATCCCTCTAAATAAAAAGACATCTCTCCAAATAACAAGACATCCCTCTAAATAACAAGACATCCCACTAAAAACAAGACATCCCTCTAAATATTAAGACATCCCTCTAAATAACAAGACATCCCTCCAAATATTAAGACATCCCTCTAAATAACAAGACATCCCTCTAAATAACAAGACATCCCTCTAATAAACTAGACATTCCGCTAAATATTAAGACATCCCTCTAAATAACAAGACATCCCTCCAAATACCAAGACATCCCTCTAAATATTAAGACATCCCTCCAAATAACAAGAAAACCCTTTAAAAAACAAGACATCCCTCTAAATAACAAGACATCCCTCTAAATAACAAGACATCTCTCTAAATATTAAGACATCCCTCCAAATAACAAGACATCCCTCTAAATATTAAGACATCCCTCTAAATAACAAGACATCCCTCTAAATATTAAGACATCCCTTTAAATAACAAGACATCCCTCTAAATAACAAGACATCCCTCTAAATAACAAGACATCCCACTAAATAACAAGACGTCCCTCTAAATAACAAGACATCCCTTTTAAATAACAAGACATTCCTCTAAATAACAAGACATCCCTCTAAATAACAAGACATCCCTCCAAATAAAAAGACATCCCTCTAAATAGCAAGACATCCCTTTAAATAACAAGACATCCCTCCAAATAACAAGATATCCCTCTAAATAACAAGACATTCCTCCAAATAACAAGACTTCCCTCCAAATAAGAAGACATCCTTCTAAATAACAAGACATCCCTCTAAATAACAAGACATCCCTCTAAATACCAAGACATCCCTCCAAATAACAAGACAACCCTTTAAAAAACAAGACATCCCTCTAAATAACAAGACATCCCTCTAAATAACAAGACATCCCTCTAAATATTAAGACATCCCTTCAAATAACAAGACATCCCTCTAAATATTAAGACATCCCTCTAAATAACAAGACATCCCTCTAAATATTAAGACATCCCTTTAAATAACAAGACATCTCTCTAAATAACAAGACATTACTCTAAATAACAAGACATCCCTCTAAATATTAAGACATCCCTCCAAATAACAAGACATCCCTCTAAATATTAAGACATCCCTCTAAATAACAAGACATCCCTCTAAATATTAAGACATCCCTTTAAATAACAAGACATCTCTCTAAATAACAAGACATCCCTCTAAATAACAAGACATCCCACTAAATAACAAGACATCCCTCTAAATAACAAGACATCCTTTTTAAATAACAAGACATTCCTCTAAATAACAAGACATCCCTCTAAATAACAAGACATCCCTCCAAATAACAAGAAATCCCTCAAAATAGCAAGACATCCCTCTAAATATTAAGACATCCCTTCAAATAACAAGACATCCCTCTAAATAACAAGACATCCCTCTAAATAACAAGACATCCCTCTAAATAAAAAGACATCCCTCTAAATAACTAGACATCCCTCCAAATACCAAGACATCCCTCTAAATAACAAGACATCCCTCTAAATAAAAAGACATCCCTCTAAATAACTAGACATCCCTCCAAATACCAAGACATCCCTCTAAATAACAAGACATCCCTCTAAATAACAAGACATACCTCCAAATAACAAGACATCCCTCTAAATTATAAGACATCCCTCTTAATAACAAGCATCCCTCCAAATAACAAGACATCCCTCTAAATAACAAGACATCCCTCCAAATATGAAGACATCCCTCCAAATATGAAGACATCCCTCTAAATAACAAGACATCCCTCTAAATAACAAGACATCTCTCTAAATATTAAGACATCCCTTCAAATAACAAGACATCCCTCTAAATAACAAGACATCCCTCTAAATAACAAGACATCCCTCTAAATAACAAGACATCCCTCTAAATAACAAGACATCCCTCTAAAAAACAAGACATCCTTTTAAATATTAAGACATCAATCTAAATAACAAGACATCTTTCCAAATAACAAGACAACCCTCTAAAAAACAAAAAAACCCTCTAAATAACAAGACATCCCTCTAAATAACAAGACATCCCACTAAAAAACAAGACATCCCTCTAAATATTAAGACATCCCTCTAAATAACAAGACATCCCTCCAAATATTAAGACATCCCTCTAAATAACAAGACATCCCTCTAAATAACAAGACATCCCTCTAATAAACTAGACATTCCGCTAAATATTAAGACATCCCTCTAAATAACAAGACATCCCTCCAAATACCAAGACATCCCTCTAAATATTTAGACATCCCTCCAAATAACAAGAAAACCCTTTAAAAAACAAGACATCCCTCTAAATAACAAGACAACCCTCTAAATAACAAGACATCCCTCTAAATATTAAGACATCCCTCCAAATAACAAGACATCCCTCTAAATATTAAGACATCCCTCTAAATAACAAGACATCCCTCTAAATATTAAGACATCCCTTTAAATAACAAGACATCTCTCTAAATAACAAGACATCCCTCTAAATAACAAGACATCCCACTAAATAACAAGACGTCCCTCTAAATAACAAGACATCCCTTTTAAATAACAAGACATTCCTCTAAATAACAAGACATCCCTCTAAATAACAAGACATCCCTCCAAATAAAAAGACATCCCTCTAAATAGCAAGACATCCCTCTAAATAACAAGACATCCCTCCAAATAACAAGATATCCCTCTAAATAACAAGACATTCCTCCAAATAACAAGACTTCCCTCCAAATAAGAAGACATCCCTCTAAATAACAAGACATCCCTCTAAATAACAAGACATCCCTCTAAATACCAAGACATCCCTCTAAATATTAAGACATCCCTCTAAATAACAAGACAACCCTTTAAAAAACAAGACATCCCTCTAAATAACAAGACATCCCTCTAAATAACAAGACATCCCTCTAAATATTAAGACATCCCTTCAAATAACAAGACATCCCTCTAAATATTAAGACATCCCTCTAAATAACAAGACATCCCTCTAAATATTAAGACATCCCTTTAAATAACAAGACATCTCTCTAAATAACAAGACATCCCTCTAAATAACAAGACATCCCTCTAAATATTAAGACATCCCTCCAAATAACAAGACATCCCTCTAAATATTAAGACATCCCTCTAAATAACAAGACATCCCTCTAAATATTAAGGGCGCGCTTTACCCGCAGTAGAAATCCTGCGATCGTTGTTGCTAACGCCAGTTACGCCGTTATGAGCTGGGAGCGCTAGGAGCGATGCGGCGAGAGGGGAAATGGCAAGATGGCCGCAACTGGCAAGCAACGAACTCCGGGCTGCACAGCGCTTGAGACTGAGATGGCTCTCGCACGCGCAGTCGCGCCCGCCCGCGCATCACTCACTGCCAGCCACGGCCACAGTAGACCAGCGCTTTTCGGTAGCCTTGCCTCGTCGCATCAACACAACCACACAACTCAAACTAGGCTACTACTGGGTGTAAGCGCTCCGATGTCGCGTACAGTATAATCATAGACTAAGCAACAAGTTTGTTTCATCTATGGTAGAATGTAGCGAAGTAAGCTATGTTTGTTATTCAAAATTATTAATTTTTTTCTACACCATTAGACATCTTAAAATTATGGACATTGGCAGTAAAAAAAGGAAATTTGTGTACATGACGTACAAATACACATTATAATTTGTCCTTCACTATATGCAAAGTATACACAACAAATACATAAAGGGTACGTAATATTAT
The DNA here is from genome assembly GCF_028750875.1 of Macrosteles quadrilineatus. Lineage (NCBI taxonomy): Eukaryota > Metazoa > Arthropoda > Insecta > Hemiptera > Cicadellidae > Macrosteles > Macrosteles quadrilineatus. The sequence goes on along the minus strand of NW_026542770.1, from coordinate 34,109 downwards.
TTTATTTTCCAACAGGACCCTAGTCCACATCCTGGATTACATGGCAACTATTTAATTACTCGGTAGGATTATAAAATTATTTGAAAATATATTTATTAATAAGGATTTGATGATTGAGTTGATTATGGATTATAGATTTTGATGATTTGATGAATTAAATCTCGGATATAGACCCTAATAGAATTTATATCCTATCTCTGATGGGTAGCCCTCTTGGGTATCTGGGATCAATAAGTTCTGGCAAAATGCATTTGAAATAGAAGTCAGTTAGTGGTTTTTCCATATTCTTCCTCCAGAACTCATCGTCTCTCATGATCTTCTCCACTGATAAACCATGAGGTGTCCAAACTACAAAAAAACAGTATTTCTTCCCGGTTATATGAAGCTGCCCTTGCACTTGGTAATGGTAGCAATGGTGTGTTTTCAATCTCAGCTCTCCTTCGTCATCGAGATAACAAAATTTTATCACTTTCTGACGCACTGCCTCTGCTGGTGTTAGGTTTTTAGCAGACGCTGGACACTTCACCTGTAACAAAATTAAAATAAAATAAATGGATTTGGGTGTTTTGATTATTTGTCTATGTCAATAGGATACCAAGATAAAAGTGCTAAACACAGTACGTTGTCCAATGTTATTCGTATAAAGAATAAGAATAATTTTATTTCTCGCCTATTTATGAACATACACACTGACACACTTTGGTATGAGGCTTAATCTTATTGTCGCCTGTTGATATTTGCTCAAAAAACACAATTTTGCCGATTAAGTCCATACAATCATACCTGAGTACTCATCCCCCTATGATTCTTATGGAGAATAAGTAAAATGATATGCCTCTCTTAATTATTACCATAAAATCCATATTTTTTACTGGATATATAGGTTCACCTACATAGCTTCACCTATTTGAGATTTGTCTAACAACTATAATTTGTGATCCTTGTTACAGCAAACCTGACTACTCAGGCTGCTACGTTATTCTTATAGAGAATAATTCAAATTTTACAAATATCATTAATGTTATTAATGGAAAGGGATGACACTTGTTATGTGGCTTCACCTGGTTGATACTTGTATGACAACAAAATATTTTCTGTTCTTTGTTTCAGCAAATATTTGATTGAATAATAATATTGAAAGATTTAGAATGAAGGTGTAATAAATATGCAACATTTAAAAGTCCACGTACCTCCACTAAAGCTTTTTGGTCCCACACTCCGTCAGGTGATGCTGCAAGAAATGGATGTTGTGGGTCTATGTAGAGTCCACAATCTTCAACTTTGATCAAGAGTAGGTCTTCTAATGCGGTTATGGCAACTCTCTCGTTTTCCATACCATACTTTGTTGCCTTATTCCCGGTGAATTCTTTGTAGAGTAATTGCACCACCGTTTTTTGACATGAAGTAGACTGCCTCATTCGACAAATCTTGCCAAAATTTGAAGCTGTCAATCGTTTTCTTCGTTCATTTTTCCAAAGTTCGCAGGAGCTCTGGCCACGAGAATCTGATTCAATTTGATCTCGATTGCCAGCGTCAAGTTCTAATGACTTCATGAAATGGATTTTTTTACTTTCATATACATCCGGTTCAAGGTCCGGAACCGGCACATCACCATAGTCTTTGTCGGCACACATAATACGTGACTTTTTGGCGATCGGCTCCCGAAAAAGCTTTTTCCTTGGCTTCGACTTCCTCCTCCATCTCCTCGCAGCCAAGCTCTTTGAGTGGAGTCCTGGGCTCAGTCCAAATGCCAACTTCTTATGAATAACCCTATGTAGTTCTTCGCTGTTATTCACCGTCAACGCCGAAAACTCACTCCTTGCCGTGTAGCTATTCCTTTGAATGAAGTTTACTCTTTTACCCCCCACCAGTTTGCATACTATAGCATTGTAGCTCTCGACGATGTTTGAGGTTACACATTGGAGTAAGCTGTACGTGAAGTTGGTTAGATAAGCATTGGCAGCCATGATCTCTTGCCAAACACCATAGGATTTTAAAAGCTCCACATAATTCCTATCTCCCTCTTTTTGCCGCTTGCAAAAATAGTTTGGGCACTTGGAGTGATCACCAAACACATGATTTGGCCCATTGATAATGTCGGATTGTAGGAGTTTTACAGTTTCGTGAAGACGCTGGGTTTCCATATTTTTTTTATGGTGTTTTACAGCTCCTGTTACTGCGTGCCGTAGTCTCATTAAACTACTGAGCACCTTATCTCTTAGTTCTCCTGGGACTGGGCCGGTCTGGTTTCTTCTCTGCTCACCAATGTCTCTCACTTTTCTAATGTAGTTTCGGAGTAGATGATTCGTACACTCAATTTTAATTATTGGTGTACGTGGACCATACGGCTGACATTCAGTAAGTTTTGACGTGACGCTACTATCACCATCACCTGAAACAACATAGGCAACAATATATAAATCTCGAATACAAACGACTTCCACAAATCATTTTAAAAATTATTAAAAACATTTCATAAATCAACGAACTTCAAAATTCCCTTACCTTATGTGTGTGTGTGGACGTACATATAAATGAAACAATAGACCAATTAACAGACAGACCGATAGAAATTGAGATGAGACTTATCTCTGTTTTCATATTCTATGAAATGTAATTCTTTTTCCATATTTATTCATATTTTGGGTAAAATTATCGAAAACGTTCATAGTTGTAAGAAATGTACAGACAAATCTGAAATTTGATTGATGTAGCTAAAAAAAAAAGTTATGGTAATTTTTGCCTGCATTTTCGATATTTTAAGAAACCCTATCTGCAAGTAAACTATATACAAACCTACGACAAAATACTCACCTATTACATTCACGTACTTCAAGTTGTACATCTCGATACTTTTTTTAAACCCTTCCACTATTATGTCAGCCTCCATTGCCGTCGATGACTTGGTCCAATTCTTATAGCACACATGTTCAGCTGGTTGGATTTGTTTGTACTCAGCCCGTGCACAGATAGAACAATAAGAGTTGCGAACCCCGACAAAGAGAACCTTCTTGGTCTTATACCCCATGATGCAAGCCTTGAAAATGAAATGTGACGCAATAAGAATGGTCGTTCAAAGGATGAAAGTACATTTTTTTACAAGCATAATTAGTGTGTTTTATGCAATCATCAATATGATTCAATAAAGTGAATGAAGCTTCATACCAAGTTCCAGTTATTTAGGTTTATATCTTCATTTATTTTCGATTTATGAATGGCAATTTTAGCAATTTGGTGTTTAGCAATTTTAATATCCCTGCAATGGTTGGACATAGAACAATAACTTCAAAACTAACATAGTATTTTTTCAGCCAAACCTATTATTAAAAACAAACCTAATGTTTTCAGTAATTTTAAATGATAAAAAAGGTAAAGACCATTTCCCTCATCAACATAGGACATTTCTTACACGCATGTACTTACCACTCCGGAGAGAGCATTGTAGTTGGTTTTGTAAGACCTTTTACTCCAGGCACCATCGACTACTACTGTAATTTCTGGAGTTCCCGTTTCTTTATCAACTCTGCCTTCCTCGATCGCTAATTTCGCTTCCTCTTTTCCAACGTTTTTTCGAAGGAGCTTTTATTTAACCATCTATACTTTATAAACCTTATGAAAAGCTAAATAACGGGCAGGCAGGGCGAATTAATACCTTACCTTGTATCAGTAGATTCTATTATTTCATCATTGTTGTTCATTTCTGACATGACTGTGTTATGTTTTGAAGTAATGCCTGATTCATCTGTTTTTGGCAAATCATGGAAGACAGTAGCGTTAGACTGACATTCGCTTGCAGATACTAGGCTGAAAAAAATGGGTAGTTTAAATTTAAATAATGATTAGGTTACCTTTTTTAAACCTTTTAATGATTATTTATTGCTCATTCCGGTTCATTAAACTTTCCATAATTTAAAAACAATGTTTTTAAAAAGGACCTTTTGATATTCGTTACACATTTTCCAGTATCTATTAATTGATTAAGTAGGCAAGTATTTCGTTTTTTTAATCATACAGTTATCCCGCTTATGGTAATCTAAAACACATTTAAAAAATTGCCCGCGCGTTCATTGTATTGAGTATAAACAACTGGTACTAATAATTTGATTTTTAACAATGGCCCCCTGCTATTTACTTATCCGGTACACACAGATCTAAGATTTATTTGTACACTGTTTATTACTATATTTCACTGCACAAAGTACTAGCTGATATAGATTGTATAGATTTTTGCTATGGATTATAAACAAAACAATGACAGTCTGTTGGTAGCTATAACCCTTATAACAGTTGTTGCCTTATTTGTCATAAGTTCGCCTTATTTTGACAATGACCTTCAAACCTATAAAGACAGTTACGGTACTTATTTTATCTGCTTATTAATTGGCTTATATTGATTCCTAAACATAATTAACAATAATAATAACAATAATATAACAAACCACTCACCAAATATTTCTCTTTCTTTCCCGCCACTTATCAAGATTCTTCGCTGTAGACCTTTTCCTTTTAGTGGAAAGTGTCAAATGTCGTTTGACACGAGTTTTCCTTGAAGTTCCAGGCATTTCAAAACTCACTTTTAACTATCTCTAAACTTCACAAACACAGTTAAACACAGAGGTAGAGTAGCGCCGGGTTTGACAGATGGAAACACGTGGATCAAGCATTGGAGAGGTGAGAAGCGGTGCTGAGAGGGGGATTTCCGGCGAGCTTCCCCGAGCTGCCGCTAGACGCCGGCACCGCACAGTGGTAATTTTTAATTTGCAGAGGTTTCCAAGATTACTCTTTTCGAATTAACCAATAATGATAGCTACGCACTCTAAACGGATTATAGTAGTAAAAAGACCAATCTATAGTTCTGCGTTTTTAAAATTTTCAAATAACGTTTTTTAAATAAGTTACGGCTAGTCGAAAAGGCCCTTTTTTCTTGTACTAAAACTCAAGTTTATAAGGTGTGTAATAAAGATAATTGAAATATAGAAACGCAGAACTATAGAAAATTTCATCCTCTTTAATATGAGACCTTAAATTTGATTCTATCTTCAATGTAGCAGGTGAAAAGAGAAATCTTGCAAACCCTTGCATTCGGTTGCGCGTCTGGGGTAAAGCGCGCCCTTAAGACATCCCTTTAAATAACAAGACATCTCTCTAAATAACAAGACATCCCTCTAAATAACAAGACATCTCACTAAAAAACAAGACATCCCTCTAAATAACAAGACATCCCTTTTAAATAACAAGACATTCCTCTAAATAACAAGACATCCCTCTAAATAACAAGACATCCCTCCAAATAACAAGAAATCCCTCAAAAAAGCAAGACATCCCTCTAAATATTAAGACATCCCTTCAAATAACAAGACATCCCTCTAAATAACAAGACATCCCTCTAAATAACAAGACATCCCTCTAAATAAAAAGACATCCCTCTAAATAACTAGACATCCCTCCAAATACCAAGACATCCCTCTAAATAACAAGACATCCCTCTAAATAACAAGTCATACCTCCAAATAACGAAACATCCCTCTAAATTATAAGACATCCCTCTTAATAACAAGCATCCCTCCAAATAACAAGACATCCCTCTAAATAACAAGGCATCCCTCCAAATATGAAGACATCCCTCTAAATAACAAGACATCCCTCTAAATAACAAGACATCCCTCTAAATAACAAGACATCTCTCTAAATATTAAGACATCCCTTCAAATAACAAGACATCCCTCTAAATAACAAGACATCCCTCTAAATAACAAGACATCCCTCTAAATAACAAGACATCCCTCTAAATAACAAGACATCCCTCTAAAAAACAAGACATCCCTCTAAATATTAAGACATCAATCTAAATAACAAGACATCCCTCCAAATAACAAGACAACCCTCTAAAAAACAAAAAAACCCTTTAAATAACAAGACATCTCTCTAAAAAACAAGACATCCCTCTAAATATCAAGACATCCCTCTAAATAACAAGACATCCATCTATATAACAAGACATTCCTCTAAATATTAAGACATCCCTCTAAATAACAAGACATACCTGTAAATAACAAGACATCCCTCTAAATAACAAGACATCCCATCTAAATTACAAGACAACCCTCTAAAAAACAAGACATCCCTCCAAATAACAAGACAACCCTCTAAAAAACAAGACATCCCTCTAAATAACAAGACATCCCTCTAAATAACAAGACATCACTCTAAATATTAAGACATCCCTCCAAATAACAAGACAACCCTTTAAAAAACAAGACATCCCTCTAAATAACAAGACATCCCTCTAAATAACAAGACATCCCTCTAAATATTAAGACATCCCTTCAAATAACAAGACATCCCTCTAAATATTAAGACATCCCTCTAAATAACAAGACATCCCTCTAAATATTAAGACATCCCTTTAAATAACAAGACATCTCTCTAAATAACAAGACATCCCTCTAAATAACAAGACATCCCACTAAATAACAAGACATCCCTCTAAATAACAAGACATCCCTTTTAAATAACAAGACATTCCTCTAAATAACAAGACATCCCTCTAAATATTAAGACATCCCTCTAAATAACAAGACATCCCTCCAAATAAAAAGACATCCCTCTAAATAGCAAGACATCCCTCTAATAAACAAGACATTCCGCTAAATATTAAGACATCCCTCTAAATAACAAGACATCCCATCTAAATTACAAGAAAACCCTCTAAAAAACAAGACAACCCTCTAAAAAACAAGACATCCCTCTAAATAAAAAGACATCTTAGACACAAGTGTGTACAAGGTTGTACAAGTGTGTACAAGGTTGTACAAGTGTGTACAAGGTTGTACAAGTGTGTACAAGGGTGTACAAGTTTGTACAAGTGTGTACAAGTTTGTACAAGTGTGTACAAGTTTGTACAAGGTTGTACAAATGTATACAAGGGTGTACAAAAGTGTACAAGGGTGCACAAGTTTGTACAAGGGTGTACAAGTGTGTACAAGCTTGTAGAAGTGTGTACAAGCTTGTACAAGTGTGTACAAGGGTGTACAGGTTTGTACAAGGTTGTACAAGTGTTTACAAGGGAGTACAAGTATGTACAAGAATGTACAAGTTTGTACAAGTGTGTACAAGTGTGTACAAGGTTGTACAAGTGTGTACAAGGTTGTACAAGTGTGTACAAGGTTGTACAAGTGTGTACAAGGTTGAACAAGTGTGTACAAAGGTGTACAAGTGTGTACAAGGTTGTACAAGTGTGTACAAGGTTGTACAAGTGTGTACAAGGTTGTACAAGTGTGTACAAGGTTGTACAAGGTTGTACAATTGTGTACAAGGTTGTAAAAGTGTGTACAAGGTTGTACAAGTGTGTACAAGGGTGTACAAGTGTGTACAAGCTTGTACAAGTGTGTACAAGGGTGTACAGGTTTGTACAAGGTTGTACAAGTGTTTACAAGGGTGTACAAGTATGTACAAGAATGTACAAGTTTGTACAAGTGTGTACAAGTTTGTAAAAGGTTGTACAAGTGTGTACAAGGGTGTACAAGTGTGTACAAGGGTGCACAAGTGTGTACAAGGGTGTACAATCGTGTACAAGCTTGTACAAGTGTGTACAAGGGTGTACAGGTTTGTACAAGGTTGTACAAGTGTGTACAAGGTTGTACAAGTGTGTACAAGGGTGTACAAGTTTGTACAAGTGTGTACAAGTTTGTACAATTGTGTACAAGTTTGTACAAGGTTGTACAAATGTATACAAGTGTGTACAAAAGTGTACAAGGGTGCACAAGTTTGTACAAGGGTGTACAAGTGTGTACAAGCTTGTACAAGTGTGTACAAGCTTGTACAAGTGTGTACAAGGGTGTACAGGTTTGTACAAGGTTGTACAAGTGTTTACAAGGGTGTACAAGTATGCACAAGAATGTACAAGTTTGTACAAGTGTGTACAAGTTTGTAAAAGGTTGTACAAGTGTATACAAGGGTGTACAAGTGTGTACAAGGGTGCACAAGTGTGTACAAGGGTGTACAATCTTGTACAAGCTTGTACAAGTGTGTACAAGGGTGTACAGGTTTGTACAAGGTTGTACAAGTGTGTACAAGGGTGTACAAATGTGTACAAGGATGTAAAAGTTTGTACAAGTGTGTACAAGTTTGTACAAGGTTGTACAAGTAAGTACAAGTTTGTACAAGAATGTACAAGTGTGTACAAGGTTTTACAACTGTGTAAAAGGTTGTACAAGTGTGTACAAGGTTGTACAAGTGTGTACAAGGTTGTACAAGTGTGTACAAGGTTGTACAAGTGTGTACAAGGTTGTACAAGTGTGTACAAGGTTGTACAAGTGTGTACAAGGTTGTACAAGTGTGTTCAAGTTTGTACAAGTGTGTACAAGGTTGTACAAGTGTGTACAAGGTTGTACAAGTGTGTACAAGGTTGTACAAGTGTGTACAAGGTTGTACAAGTGTGTACAAGGGTGCACAAGTGTGTACAAGGGTGTACAATCGTGTACATGCTTGTACAAGTTTTTACAAGGTTGTACAAGTGTGTACAGGGTTGTACAAGTGTGTACAAGGTTGTAAAACGTGTACAAGGTTGTACAAGTGTGTACAAGGTTGTACAAGTGTGTACAAGGTTGTATAAGTGTGTACAAAGGTGTACAAGTGTGTACAAGGTTGTACAAGTGTGTACAAGGTTGTACAAGTGTGTACATGGTTGTACAAGAATGTACAATTGTGTACAAGGTTGTACAAGTGTGTACAAGGTTGTACAAGTGTGTACAAGGGTGTACAAGTTTGTACAAGTGTGTACAAGTTTGTACAAGTGTGTACAAGTTTGTACAAGGTTGTACCAATGTATACAAGGGTGTACAAAAGTGTACAAGTGTGCACAAGTTTGTACAAGGGTGTACAAGTGTGTACAAGCTTGTACAAGTGTGTACAAGCTTGTACAAGTGTGTACAAGGGTGTACAGGTTTGTACAAGGTTGTACAAGTGTTTACAAGGGTGTACAAAAGAATGTACAAGTTTGTACAAGTGTGTACAAGTTTGTAAAAGGTTGTACAAGTGTGTACAAGGTTGTACAAGTGTGTACAAGGTTGTATCATAGTGTACAATGTTGTACAAGTGTGTACAAAGGTGTACAAGTGTGTACAAGGTTGTACAAGTGTGTACAAAGTTGTACAAGTGTGTACATGGTTGTACAAGGTTGTACAATTGTGTACAAGGTTGTACAAGTGTGTACAAGGGTGCACAAGTTTGTACAAGGGTGTACAAGTGTGTACAAGCTTGTACAAGTGTGTACAAGCTTGTACAAGTGTGTACAAGTGTGTACAAGTTTGTACAAGGTTGTACAAGTGTTTACAAGGGTGTACAAGTATGTACAAGAATGTTCAAGTTTGTACAAGTGTGTACAAGTTTGTAAAAGGTTGTACAAGTGTGTACAAGGGTGTACAAGTGTGTACAAGGGTGCACAAGTGTGTACAAGGGTGTACAATCGTGTAAAAGCTTGTACAAGTGTGTACAAGGGTGTACAGGTTTGTACAAGGTTGTACAAGTGTGTACAAGGGTGTACAAATGTGTACAAGGATGTAAAAGTTTGTACAAGTGTGTACAAGTTTGTACAAGGTTGTACAAGTAAGTACAAGTTTGTACAAGAATGTACAAGTGTGTACAAGGTTTTACAATTGTGTAAAAAGTTGTACAAGTGTGTACAAGGTTGTACAAGTGTGTACAAGGTTGTACAAGTGTGTACAAGCTTGTACAAGTGTGTACAAGGTTGTACAAGTGTGTACAAGGTTGTACAAGTGTGTACAAGGTTGTACAAGTGTGTACAAGTTTGTTCAAGTGTGTACAAGTTTGTACAAGGTTGTACAAATGTGTACAAGGGTGTACAAAAGTGTACAAGGGTGCACAAGTTTGTACAAGGGTGTACAAGTGTGTACAAGTTTGTACAAGTGTGTACAAGCTTGTACAAGAGTTTACAGGTTTGTACAAGGTTGTACAAGTGTGTACAAGGTTGTACAAGTGTGTACAAGGGTGTACAAGTATGTACAAGAATGTACAAGTTTGTACAAGTGTGTAAAAGGGTGTACAAGTATGTACAAGAATGTACAAGTTTGTACAAGTGTGTACAAGGGTGTACAAATGTGTACAAGGATGTAAAAGTTTGTTCCATCGTGTACAAGTTTGTAGTAGGTTGTACAAGGTTGTACAAGTGTGTACAAGGTTGTACAAGTGTGTACAAGGTTGTACAAGTGTGTACAAGGTTGTACAAGTGTGTACAAGGTTGTACAAGTGTGTACAAGGTTGTACAAGTGTGTACAAGGGTTCACAAGTGTGTACAAGGGTGTACAATCGTGTACAAGCTTGTACAATCGTGTACAAGCTTGTACAAGTGTGTACAAGTTTGTACAAGGTTGTACAAATGTATACAAGGGTGTACAAAAGTGTACAAGGGTGCACAAGTTTGTACAAGGGTGTACAAGTGTGTACAAGCTTGTAGAAGTGTGTACAAGCTTGTACAAGTGTGTACAAGGGTGTACAGGTTTGTACAAGGTTGTACAAGTGTTTACAAGGGAGTACAAGTATGTACAAGAATGTACAAGTTTGTACAAGTGTGTACAAGTGTGTACAAGGTTGTACAAGTGTGTACAAGGTTGTACAAGTGTGTACAAGGTTGTACAAGTGTGCACAAGGTTGAACAAGTGTGTACAAAGGTGTACAAGTGTGTACAAGGTTGTACAAGTGTGTACAAGGTTGTACAAGTGTGTACAAGGTTGTACAAGTGTGTTCAAGGTTGTACAAGGTTGTACAATTGTGTACAAGGTTGTACAAGTGTGTACAAGGTTGTACAAGTGTGTACAAGGGTGTACAAGTGTGTACAAGCTTGTACAAGTGTGTACAAGGGTGTACAGGTTTGTACAAGGTTGTACAAGTGTTTACAAGGGTGTACAAGTATGTACAAGAATGTACAAGTTTGTACAAGTGTGTACAAGTTTGTAAAAGGTTGTACAAGTGTGTACAAGGGTGTACAAGTGTGTACAAGGGTGCACAAGTGTGTACAAGGGTGTACAATCGTGTACAAGCTTGTACAAGTGTGTACAAGGGTGTACAGGTTTGTACAAGGTTGTACAAGTGTGTACAAGGTTGTACAAGTGTGTACAAGGGTGTACAAGTTTGTACAAGTGTGTACAAGTTTGTACAATTGTGTACAAGTTTGTACAAGGTTGTACAAATGTATACAAGTGTGTACAAAAGTGTACAAGGGTGCACAAGTTTGTACAAGGGTGTACAAGTGTGTACAAGCTTGTACAAGTGTGTACAAGCTTGTACAAGTGTGTACAAGGGTGTACAGGTTTGTACAAGGTTGTACAAGTGTTTACAAGGGTGTACAAGTATGCACAAGAATGTACAAGTTTGTACAAGTGTGTACAAGTTTGTAAAAGGTTGTACAAGTGTATACAAGGGTGTACAAGTGTGTACAAGGGTGCACAAGTGTGTACAAGGGTGTACAATCTTGTACAAGCTTGTACAAGTGTGTACAAGGGTGTACAGGTTTGTACAAGGTTGTACAAGTGTGTACAAGGGTGTACAAATGTGTACAAGGATGTAAAAGTTTGTACAAGTGTGTACAAGTTTGTACAAGGTTGTACAAGTAAGTACAAGTTTGTACAAGAATGTACAAGTGTGTACAAGGTTTTACAACTGTGTAAAAGGTTGTACAAGTGTGTACAAGGTTGTACAAGTGTGTACAAGGTTGTACAAGTGTGTACAAGGTTGTACAAGTGTGTACAAGGTTGTACAAGTGTGTACAAGGTTGTACAAGTGTGTACAAGGTTGTACAAGTGTGTTCAAGTTTGTACAAGTGTGTACAAGGTTGTACAAGTGTGTACAAGGTTGTACAAGTGTGTACAAGGTTGTACAAGTGTGTACAAGGTTGTACAAGTGTGTACAAGGGTGCACAAGTGTGTACAAGGGTGTACAATCGTGTACATGCTTGTACAAGTTTTTACAAGGTTGTACAAGTGTGTACAGGGTTGTACAAGTGTGTACAAGGTTGTAAAACGTGTACAAGGTTGTACAAGTGTGTACAAGGTTGTACAAGTGTGTACAAGGTTGTATAAGTGTGTACAAAGGTGTACAAGTGTGTACAAGGTTGTACAAGTGTGTACAAGGTTGTACAAGTGTGTACATGGTTGTACAAGGTTGTACAATTGTGTACAAGGTTGTACAAGTGTGTACAAGGTTGTACAAGTGTGTACAAGGGTGTACAAGTTTGTACAAGTGTGTACAAGTTTGTACAAGTGTGTACAAGTTTGTACAAGGTTGTACCAATGTATACAAGGGTGTACAAAAGTGTACAAGGGTGCACAAGTTTGTACAAGGGTGTACAAGTGTGTACAAGCTTGTACAAGTGTGTACAAGCTTGTACAAGTGTGTACAAGGGTGTACAGGTTTGTACAAGGTTGTACAAGTGTTTACAAGGGTGTACAAAAGAATGTACAAGTTTGTACAAGTGTGTACAAGTTTGTAAAAGGTTGTACAAGTGTGTACAAGGTTGTACAAGTGTGTACAAGGTTGTATCATAGTGTACAAGGTTGTACAAGTGTGTACAAAGGTGTACAAGTGTGTACAAGGTTGTACAAGTGTGTACAAAGTTGTACAAGTGTGTACATGGTTGTACAAGGTTGTACAATTGTGTACAAGGTTGTACAAGTGTGTACAAGGGTGCACAAGTTTGTACAAGGGTGTACAAGTGTGTACAAGTTTGTACAAGGTTGTACAAGTGTTTACAAGGGTGTACAAGTATGTACAAGAATGTTCAAGTTTGTACAAGTGTGTACAAGTTTGTAAAAGGTTGTACAAGTGTGTACAAGGGTGTACAAGTGTGTACAAGGGTGCACAAGTGTGTACAAGGGTGTACAATCGTGTAAAAGCTTGTACAAGTGTGTACAAGGGTGTACAGGTTTGTACAAGGTTGTACAAGTGTGTACAAGGGTGTACAAATGTGTACAAAGATGTAAAAGTTTGTACAAGTGTGTACAAGTTTGTACAAGGTTGTACAAGTAAGTACAAGTTTGTACAAGAATGTACAAGTGTGTACAAGGTTTTACAATTGTGTAAAAAGTTGTACAAGTGTGTACAAGGTTGTACAAGTGTGTACAAGGTTGTACAAGTGTGTACAAGCTTGTACAAGTGTGTACAAGGTTGTACAAGTGTGTACAAGGTTGTACAAGTGTGTACAAGGTTGTACAAGTGTGTACAAGTTTGTTCAAGTGTGTACAAGTTTGTACAAGGTTGTACAAATGTGTACAAGGGTGTACAAAAGTGTACAAGGGTGCACAAGTTTGTACAAGGGTGTACAAGTGTGTACAAGTTTGTACAAGTGTGTACAAGCTTGTACAAGAGTTTACAGGTTTGTACAAGGTTGTACAAGTGTGTACAAGGTTGTACAAGTGTGTACAAGGGTGTACAAGTATGTACAAGAATGTACAAGTTTGTACAAGTGTGTAAAAGGGTGTACAAGTATGTACAAGAATGTACAAGTTTGTACAAGTGTGTACAAGGGTGTACAAATGTGTACAAGGATGTAAAAGTTTGTTCCATCGTGTACAAGTTTGTAGTAGGTTGTACAAGGTTGTACAAGTGTGTACAAGGTTGTACAAGTGTGTACAAGGTTGTACAAGTGTGTACAAGGTTGTACAAGTGTGTACAAGGTTGTACAAGTGTGTACAAGGTTGTACAAGTGTGTACAAGGGTTCACAAGTGTGTACAAGGGTGTACAATCGTGTACAAGCTTGTACAATCGTGTACAAGCTTGTACAAGTGTGTACAAGGGTTTACAGGTTTGTACAAGGTTGTACAAGTGTGTACAAGGGTGTACAAATGTGTACAAGGATGTAAAAGTTTATACAAGTGTGTACAAGTTTGTACAAGGTTGTTTAAGTGTGTACAATGTTTTACAATTGTGTACAAGGTTGTACAAGTGTGTACAAGGTTGTACAAGTGTGTACAAGGATGTACAAGTGTGTACAAGGTTGTACAAGTGTGTACAAGTTTGTACAAGAGTGTACAAGTTTGTACAAGGTTGTACAAATGTGTACAAGGGTGTACAAAAGTGTACAAGGGTGCACAAGTTTGTACAAGGGTGTACAAGTGTGTACAAGGGTGTACAGGTTTGTACAAGGTTGTACAAGTGTGTACAAGTTTGAACAAGTGTATACAAGGTTGTACAAGTGTTTACAAGGTTGTACAAGTGTGTACAAGGTTGCACAAGTGTGTACAAGGTTGCACAAGTGTGTACAAGAGTGTACAATCGTGTACAAGCTTGTACAAGTGTGTACAAGGGTGTACAGGTTTGTACAAGGTTGTACAAGTGTGTACAAGGTTTTACAATTGTGTACAAGGTTGTACAAGTGTGTACAAGGTTGTACAAGTGTGTACAAGGTTGTACAAGTGTGTACAAGCTTGTACAAGTGTGTACAAGGTTGTACAAGTGTGTACATGGTTGTTCAAGTGTGTACATGTTTGTACAAGTGTGTTTAAGTTTGTACAAGGTTGTACAAATGTGTACAAGGGTGTACAAAAGTGTACAAGGGTGCACAAGTTTGTACAAGGGTGTACAAGTGTGTACAAGCTTGTACAAGTGTGTACAATGGTGTACAGGTTTGTACTAGGTTGTACAAATGTGTACAAGGATGTACAAGTATGTACAAGAATGTACAATTTTGTACAAGTGTGTACAAGTTTGTAAAAGGTTGTACAAGTGTGTACAAGGGTGAACAAGTGTGTACAAGGTTGTACAAGTTTTTACAAGGTTGTACAAGTGTGTACACGGTTGTAAAAGTGTGTACAAGGTTGTACAAGTGTGTACAAGGTTGTACAAGGTTGTACAATTGTGTACAAGGTTGTACAAGTGTGTACAAGGTTGTACAAGTGTGTACAAGGTTGTACAAGTGTGTACAAGGGTGTACAAGTTTGTACAAGTGTGTACAAGGTTGTACAAGTGTGTACAAGGGTGTACAAGTTTGTACAAGTGTGTACAAGTTTGTACAATTGTGTACAAGTTTGTACAAGGTTGTACAAATGTATACAAGGGTGCACAAGTGTGTACAAGGGTGTACAATCGTGTACAAGCTTGTACAAGTGTGTACAAGGGTGTACAGGTTTGTACAAGGTTGTACAAGTGTGTACAAGGGTGTACAAATGTGTACAAGGATGTAAAAGTTTGTACAAGTGTGTACAAGTTTGTACAAGGTTGTACAAGTAAGTACAAGTTTGTACAAGAATGTACAAGTGTGTACAAGGTTTTACAATTGTGTAAAAGGTTGTACAAGTGTGTACAAGGTTGTACAAGCGTGTACAAGGTTGTACAAGTTTGTACAAGGTTGTTCAAGTGTGTACAAGGTTTTACAAGTGTGTACAAGTTTGTTCAAGTGTGTACACGTTTGTACAAGGTTGTACACATGTGTACAAGGGTGTACAAAAGTGTACAAGGATGCACAAGTTTGTACAAGGGTGTACAAGTGTGTACAAGCTTGTACAAGGGTTTACAGGTTTGTACAAGGTTGTACAAGTGTATACAAGGGTGTACAAGTATGTACAAGAATGTACAAGTTTGTACAAGTGTGTACAAGGGTGTACAAGTATGTACAAGAATGTACAAGTTTGTACAAGTGTGTACAAGGATGTACAAATGTGTACAAGGATGTAAAAGTTTGTACAAGTGTGTACAAGTTTGTACAAGGTTGTACAAGGTTGTACAAGTGTGTACAAGGTTGTACAAGTGTGTACAAGGTTGTACAAGTGTGTACAAGGTTGTACAAGTGTGTACAAGGGTGTACAAGTATGTACAAGAATGTACAAGTTTGTACAAGTGTGTACAAGGGTGTACAAATGTGTACAAGGATGTAAAAGTTTGTACAAGTGTGTACAAGTTTGTACAAGGTTGTACAAGGTTGTACAAGTGTGTACAAGGTTGTACAAGTGTGTACAAGGTTGTACAAGTGTGTACAAGTTTGTACAAGTGTGTACAAGTTTGTACAAGGTTGTACAAATGTGTACAAGGGTGTACAAAAGTGTACAAGGGTGCACAAGTTTGTACAAGGGTGTACAAGTGTGTACAAGGGTGCACAGGTTTGTACAAGGTTGTACAAGTGTTTACAAGGTTGTACAAGTGTGTACAAGGTTGCACAAGTGTGTACAAGAGTGTACAATCGTGTACAAGCTTGTACAAGTGTGTACAAGGGTGTACAGGTTTGTACAAGGTTGTACAAGTGTGTACAAGGTTTTACAATTGTGTACAAGGTTGTACAAGTGTGTACAAGGTTGTACAAGTGTGTACAAGTTTGTACAAGTGTGTACAAGCTTGTACAAGTGTGTACAAGGTTGTACAAGTGTGTACATGGTTGTTCAAGTGTGTACATGTTTGTACAAGTGTGTTTAAGTTTGTACAAGGTTGTACAAATGTGTACAAGGGTGTACAAAAGTGTACAAGGGTGCACAAGTTTGTACAAGGGTGTACAAGTGTGCACAAGCTTGTACAAGTGTGTACAAGGGTGTACAGGTTTGTACAAGGTTGTACAAATGTGTACAAGGATGTACAAGTATGTACAAGAATGTACAATTTTGTACAAGTGTGTACAAGTTTGTAAAAGGTTGTACAAGTGTGTACAAGGGTGATCAAGTGTGTACAAGGTTGTACAAGTGTGTACAAGCTTGTACAAGTGTGTACAAGGGTGTACAAGTGTGTACAAGGTTGTACAAGTTTTTACAAGGTTGTACAAGTGTGTACAAGGTTGTACAAGTGTGTACAAGGTTGTACAAGTGTGTACAAGGTTGTACAAGTGTGTACAAGGTTGTATAAGTGTGTACAAGGTTGAAAAAGTGTGTACAAGGTTGTACAAGTGTGTACAAGGTTGTACAAGTGTGTACACACTTGTACAAACTTTTACATCCTTGTACACATTTGTACACCCTTGTACACACTTGTACAAACTTGTACATTCTTGTACATACTTGTACACCCTTGTACACACTTGTACAACCTTGTACAAACCTGTAAACCCTTGTACAAACTTGAAACAAGCATGTACACGATTGTACAAGCTTGTACACGATTGTACACCCTTGTACACACTTGTGCACCCTTGTACACACTTGTACAACCTTGTACACACTTGTACAACCTTGTACACACTTGTACAAACTTGTACACACTTGTACAACCTTGTACACACTTGTACAACCTTGTACAACCTTGTACAAACTTGTACACACTTGTACAAACTTTTACATCCTTGTACACATTTGTACATCCTTGTACACACTTGTACAAACTTGTACATTCTTGTACATACTTGTACACCCTTGTACACACTTGTACAAACTTGTACATTCTTGTACATACTTGTACACCCTTGTACACACTTGTACAACCTTGTACAAACCTGTAAACCCTTGTACAAGCTTGTACACACTTGTACAAGCTTGTACACACTTGTACACCCTTGTACAAACTTGTGCACCCTTGTACACTTTTGTACACCCTTGTACACATTTGTACAACCTTGTACAAACTTGTACACACTTAAACAAACTTGTACACACTTGTACAACCTTGTACACACTTGTACAACCTTGTACACACTTGTACAACCTTGTACACGCTTGTACAACCTTGTACACACTTGTACAACCTTTTACACAATTGTAAAACCTTGTACACACTTGTACATTCTTGTACAAACTTGTACTTACTTGTACAACCTTGTACAAACTTGTACACACTTGTACAAACTTTTACATCCTTGTACACATTTGTACACCCTTATACACACTTGAACAACCTTGTACAAACCTGTACACCCTTGTACACACTTGTACAAGCTTGTACACGATTGTACACCCTTGTACACACTTGTGCACCCTTGTATACATTTGTACAACCTTGTACAAACTTGTACACAATTGTACAAACTTGTACACACTTGTACAAACTTGTACACCCTTGTACACACTTGTACAACCTTGTACACACTTGTACAAACTTGTACACCCTTGTACACACTTGTACAACCTTGTACACACTTGTACAACCTTGTACACACCTGTACAACCTTGTACACAATTGTACAACCTTGTACAACCTTGTACACACTTGTACAACCTTGTACACACTTGTACAACCTTGTACACACTTGTACAACCTTGTAAAAACTTGTACAACCTTGTACACACTTGTACACCCCTGTACACACTTGTACAAGCTTGTACACACTTGTACAAAATTGTACATTCTTGTACATACTTGTACATCCTTGTACACATTTGTACAACCTAGTACAAACCTGTACACCATTGTACACATTTGTACACGCTTGTACACACTTGTACACCCTTGTACAAACTTGTGCACCCTTGTACACTTTTGTACACCCTTGTACACATTTGTACAACCTTGTACAAACTTAAACAAACTTGTACAAACATGTACACACTTGAACAACCATGTACACACTTGTACAACCTTGTACACACTTGTACAAGCTTGTACACACTTGTACAACCTTGTACACACTTGTACAACCTTGTACACACTTGTACAACCTTGTACACAATTGTAAAACCTTGTACACACTTGTACAACCTTGTACAAACCTGTACACCCTTGTACACACTTGTACAAGCTTGTACACGATTGTACACTCTTGTACACACTTGTGCAACCTTGTACACACTTGTGCAACCTTGTACACACTTGTACAACCTTGTAAACACTTGTACAACCTTGTACACACTTGTTCAAGCTTGTACACACTTGTACAACCTTGTACAAACCTGTACACCCTTGTACACACTTGTACACCCTTGTACAAACTTGTGCACCCTTGTACACTTTTGTACACCCTTGTACACATTTGTACAACCTTGTACAAACTTGTACACACTTGTACAAACTTGTACACACTTGTACAACCTTGTACACACTAGTACATCCTTGTACACACTTGTACAACCTTGTACACACTTGTACAACCTTGTACACAATTGTAAAACATTGTACACACTTAAACAACCTTGTACAAACTTGTACACACTTGTATAAACTTTTACATCCTTGTACACATTTGTACACCCTTGTACACACTTGTACAACCTTGTACAAACCTGTAAACCCTTGTACACACTTGTACAAGCTTGTACACGATTGTACAAGCTTGTACACGATTGTACACCCTTGTACACACTTGTGAACCCTTGTACACACTTGTACAACCTTGTACACACTTGTACAACCTTGTACACACTTGTACAACCTTGTACACACTTGTACAACCTTGTACACACTTGTACAACCTTGTACACACTTGTACAACCTTGTACACACTTGTACAACCTTGTACACACTTGTACAACCTTGTACACACTTGTACAACCTTGTACACACTTGTACAACCTTGTACACACTTGTACAACCTTGTACACACTTGTACAACCTTGTACAACCTACTACAAACTTGTACACACTTGTACAAACTTTTACATCCTTGTACACATTTGTACACCCTTGTACACACTTGTACAAACTTGTACATTCTTGTACATACTTGTACACCCTTGTACACACTTGTACAAACTTGTACATTCTTGTACATACTTGTACACCCTTGTACACACTTGTACAACCTTGTACAAACCTGTAAACCCTTGTACAAGCTTGTACACACTTGTACAAACTTGTACACACTTGTACACCCTTGTACAAACTTGTGCACCCTTGTACACTTTTGTACACCCTTGTACACATTTGTACAACCTTGTACAAACTTGTACACACTTGAACAAACTTGTACACACTTGTACAACCTTGTACACACTTGTACAACCTTGTACACACTTGTACAACCTTGTACACACTTGTACAACCTTTTACACAATTGTAAAACCTTGTACACACTTGTACATTCTTGTACAAACTTGTACTTACTTGTACAACCTTGTACAAACTTGTACACAATTGTACAAACTTGTACACACTTGTACAAACTTGTACACCCTTGTACACACTTGTACAACCTTGTACACACTTGTACAAACTTGTACACCCTTGTACACACTTGTACAACCTTGTACACACTTGTACAACCTTGTACACACTTGTACAACCTTGTACACAATTGTACAACCTTGTACAACCTTGTACACACTTGTACAACCTTGTACACACTTGTACAACCTTGTACACACTTGTACAACCTTGTAAAAACTTGAACAACCTTGTACACACTTGTACACCTTTGTACACACTTGTACAAGCTTGTACACACTTGTACAAAATTGTACATTCTTGTACATACTTGTACATCCTTGTACACATTTGTACAACCTAGTACAAACCTGTACACCATTGTACACACTTGTACAAGCTTGTACACACTTGTACACCCTTGTACAAACTTGTGCACCCTTGTACACTTTTGTACACCCTTGTACACATTTGTACAACCTTGTACAAACTTAAATTCACTTGTACAAACATGTACACACTTGAACAACCATGTACACACTTGTACAACCTTGTACACACTTGTACAAGCTTGTACACACTTGTACAACCTTGTACACACTTGTACAACCTTGTACACACTTGTACAACCTTGTACACAATTGTAAAACCTTGTACACACTTGTACAACCTTGTACAAACCTGTACACCCTTGTACACACTTGTACAAGCTTGTACACGATTGTACACTCTTGTACACACTTGTTCAACCTTGTACACACTTGTGCAACCTTGTACACACTTGTACAACCTTGTAAACACTTGTACAACCTTGTACACACTTGTTTAAGCTTGTACACACTTGTACAACCTTGTACAAACCTGTACACCCTTGTACACACTTGTACACCCTTGTACAAACTTGTGCACCCTTGTACACTTTTGTACACCCTTGTACACATTTGTACAACCTTGTACAAACTTGTACACACTTGTACAAACTTGTACACACTTGTACAACCTTGTACACACTAGTACATCCTTGTACACACTTGTACAACCTTGTACACACTTGTACAACCTTGTACACAATTGTAAAACATTGTACACACTTAAACAACCTTGTACAAACTTGTACACACTTGTATAAACTTTTACATCCTTGTACACATTTGTACACCCTTGTACACAGTTGTACAACCTTGTACAAACCTGTAAACCCTTGTACACACTTGTACAAGCTTGTACACGATTGTACAAGCTTGTACACGATTGTACACCCTTGTACACACTTGTGAACCCTTGTTCACACTTGTACAACCTTGTACACACTTGTACAACCTTGTACACACTTGTACAACCTTGTACACACTTGTACAACCTTGTACACACTTGTACAACCTTGTACACACTTGTACAACCTTGTACACACTTGTACAACCTTGTACACACTTGTACAACCTTGTACAACCTACTACAAACTTGTACACACTTGTACAAACTTTTACATCCTTGTACACATTTGTACACCCTTGTACACACTTGTACAAACTTGTACATTCTTGTACATACTTGTACACCCTTGTACACACTTGTACAAACTTGTACATTCTTGTACATACTTGTACACCCTTGTACACACTTGTACAACCTTGTACAAACCTGTAAACCCTTGTACAAGCTTGTACACACTTGTACAAACTTGTACACACTTGTACACCCTTGTACAAACTTGTGCACCCTTGTACACTTTTGTACACCCTTGTACACATTTGTACAACCTTGTACAAACTTGTACACACTTGAACAAACTTGTACACACTTGTACAACCTTGTACACACTTGTACAACCTTGTACACACTTGTACAACCTTGTACACACTTGTACAACCTTTTACACAATTGTAAAACCTTGTACACACTTGTACATTCTTGTACAAACTTGTACTTACTTGTACAACCTTGTAAAACTTGTACACACTTGTACAAACTTTTACATCCTTGTACACATTTGTACACCCTTGTACACACTTGTACAACCTTGTACAAACCTGTACACCCTTGTACACACTTGTACAAGCTTGTACACGATTGTACACCCTTGTACACACTTGTGCACCCTTGTACACACTTGTACACCCTTGTACACACTTGTACAACCTTTTACAAACTTGTACAACACTTGTACAAACTTGAACATTCTTGTACATACTTGTACACCCTTGTAAACACTTGTACAACCTTGTACAAACTTGTACACACTTGTACACACTTGTACAAGCTTGTACACACTTGTACAAGCTTGTACACACTTGTACACCCTTGTACAAACTTGTGCACCCTTGTACACACTTGTACAACCTTGTACACAATTGTACAACCTTGTACAACCATGTACACACTTGTACAACTTTGTACACACTTGTACAACCTTGTACACACTTGTACACCTTTGTACACACTTGTACAACCTATTACACTATGATACAACCTTGTACACACTTGTACAACCTTGTACACACTTGTACAACCTTTTACAAACTTGTACACACTTGTACAAACTTGTACATTCTTTTGTACACCCTTGTAAACACTTGTACAACCTTGTACAAACCTGTACACCCTTGTACACACTTGTAGAAGCTTGTACACACTTGTACAAGCTTGTACACACTTGTACACCCTTGTACAAACTTGTGCACCCTTGTACACTTTTGTACACCCTTGTATACATTGGTACAACCTTGTACAAACTTGTACACACTTGTACAAACTTGTACACACTTGTACAAACTTGTACACCCTTGTACACACTTGTACAACCTTGTACACACTTGTACAACCTTGTACACAATTGTACAACCTTGTACAACCATGTACACACTTGTACAACCTTGTACACACTTGTACAACCTTGTACACACTTGTACACCTTTGTACACACTTATACAACCTTGTACACACTTGTACAACCTTGTACACACTTGTACAACCTCGTACACACTTGTACAACCTTGTACACGTTTGTACAACCTTGTACACACTTGTACAACCTTGTACACACTTGTACAACCTTGTAAAAACTTGTACAAGCATGTACACGATTGTACACCCTTGTACACACTTGTGCACCCTTGTACACACTTGTACAACCTTGTACACACTTGTACAACCTTGTACACACTTGTACAACCTTGTACACACTTGTACAAACTTGTACACACTTGTACAACCTTGTACACACTTGTACAACCTTGTACACACTTGTACAACCTTGTACACACTTGTACAACCTTTTACACAATTGTAAAACCTTGTACACACTTGTACATTCTTGTACAAACTTGTACTTACTTGTACAACCTTGTACAAACTTGTACACACTTGTACAAACTTTTACATCCTTGTACACATTTGTACACCCTTGTACACACTTGTACAACCTTGTACAAACCTGTACACCCTTGTACACACTTGTACAAGCTTGTACAAGATTGTACACCCTTGTACACACTTGTGCACCCTTGTACACACTTGTACGGCCTTGTATACACTTGTACAACCTTTTACAAACTTGTACACACTTGTACAAACTTGTACATTCTTGTGCATACTTGTACACCCTTGTAAACACTTGTACAACCTTGTACAAACCTGTACACCCTTGTACACACTTGTACAAGCTTGTACACACTTGTACAAGCTTGTACACACTTGTACACCCTTGTACAAACTTGTGCACCCTTGTACACACTTGTACAACCTTGTACACAATTGTACAACCTTGTACAACCATGTACACACTTGTACAACTTTGTACACACTTGTACAACCTTGTACACACTTGTACACCTTTGTACACACTTGTACAACCTATTACACTATGATACAACCTTGTACACACTTGTACAACCTTGTACACACTTGTACAACCTTTTACAAACTTGTACACACTTGTACAAACTTGTACATTCTTTTGTACACCCTTGTAAACACTTGTACAACCTTGTACAAACCTGTACACCCTTGTACACACTTGTAGAAGCTTGTACACACTCGTACAAGCTTGTACACACTTGTACACCCTTGTACAAACTTGTGCACCCTTGTACACTTTTGTACACCCTTGTATACATTGGTACAACCTTGTACAAACTTGTACACACTTGTACAAACTTGTACACACTTGTACAAACTTGTACACCCTTGTACACACTTGTACAACCTTGTACACACTTGTACAACCTTGTACACAATTGTACAACCTTGTACAACCATGTACACACTTGTACAACCTTGTACACACTTGTACAACCTTGTACACAGTTGTACACCTTTGTACACACTTATACAACCTTGTACACACTTGTACAACCTTGTACACACTTGTACAACCTTGTACACACTTGTACAACCTTGTACACGTTTGTACAACCTTGTACACACTTGTACAACCTTGTACACACTTGTACAACCTTGTAAAAACTTGTACAAGCATGTACACGATTGTACACCCTTGTACACACTTGTGCACCCTTGTACACACTTGTACAACCTTGTACAGACTTGTACAACCTTGTACACACTTGTACAACCTTGTACACACTTGTACAACCTTGTACACACTTGTACAACCTTTTACACAATTGTAAAACCTTGTACACACTTGTACATTCTTGTACAAACTTGTACTTACTTGTACAACCTTGTACAAACTTGTACACACTTGTACAAACTTTTACATCCTTGTACACATTTGTACACCCTTGTACACACTTGTACAACCTTGTACAAACCTGTACACCCTTGTACACACTTGTACAAGCTTGTACAAGATTGTACACCCTTGTACACACTTGTGCACCCTTGTACACACTTGTACACCCTTGTATACACTTGTACAACCTTTTACAAACTTGTACACACTTGTACAAACTTGTACATTCTTGTGCATACTTGTACACCCTTGTAAACACTTGTACAACCTTGTACAAACCTGTACACCCTTGTACACACTTGTACAAGCTTGTACACACTTGTACAAGCTTGTACACACTTGTACAAGCTTGTACACACTTGTACATCCTTGTACAAACTTGTGCACCCTTGTACACTTTTGTACACCCTTGTATACATTTGTACAACCTTGTACAAACTTGTACACAATTGTACAAACTTGTACACACTTGTACAAACTTGTACACCCTTGTACACACTTGTACAACCTTGTACACACTTGTACAACCTTGTACAAACCTGTACACCCTTGTACACACTTGTACAAGCTTGTACACGATTGTACACCCTTGTACACACTTGTGCACCCTTGTACACACTTGTACACCCTTGTACACACTTGTACAACCTTGTACACACTTGTACAACCTTGTACACACTTGTACAACCTTGTACACACTTGTACAACCTTGTACACACTTGTACAACCTTGTACACACTTGTACAACCTTGTACAACCTACTACAAACTTGTACACACTTGTACAAACTTGTACACACTTGTACAACCTTGTACACACTTGTACAACCTTGTACAACCTTGTACAAACTTGTACACACTTGTACAAACTTTTACATCCTTGTACACATTTGTACATCCTTGTACACACTTGTACAAACTTGTACATTCTTGTACATACTTGTACACCCTTGTACACACTTGTACAAACTTGTACATTCTTGTACATACTTGTACACCCTTGTACACACTTGTACAACCTTGTACAAACCTGTAAACCCTTGTACAAGCTTGTACACACTTGTACAAGCTTGTACACACTTGTACACCCTTGTACAAACTTGTGCACCCTTGTACACTTTTGTACACCCTTGTACACATTTGTACAACCTTGTACAAACTTGTACACACTTAAACAAACTTGTACACACTTGTACAACCTTGTACACACTTGTACAACCTTGTACACACTTGTACAACCTTGTACACGCTTGTACAACCTTGTACACACTTGTACAACCTTTTACACAATTGTAAAACCTTGTACACACTTGTACATTCTTGTACAAACTTGTACTTACTTGT
This sequence comes from Macrosteles quadrilineatus, assembly GCF_028750875.1. Lineage (NCBI taxonomy): Eukaryota > Metazoa > Arthropoda > Insecta > Hemiptera > Cicadellidae > Macrosteles > Macrosteles quadrilineatus. Next base: position 8,071 of record NW_026542770.1, on the reverse strand, counting down.
ACAACCTTGTACAAACTTGTACACACTTGTACAAACTTTTACATCCTTGTACACATTTGTACACCCTTATACACACTTGAACAACCTTGTACAAACCTGTACACCCTTGTACACACTTGTACAAGCTTGTACACGATTGTACACCCTTGTACACACTTGTGCACCCTTGTATACATTTGTACAACCTTGTACAAACTTGTACACAATTGTACAAACTTGTACACACTTGTACAAACTTGTACACCCTTGTACACACTTGTACAACCTTGTACACACTTGTACAAACTTGTACACCCTTGTACACACTTGTACAACCTTGTACACACTTGTACAACCTTGTACACACCTGTACAACCTTGTACACAATTGTACAACCTTGTACAACCTTGTACACACTTGTACAACCTTGTACACACTTGTACAACCTTGTACACACTTGTACAACCTTGTAAAAACTTGTACAACCTTGTACACACTTGTACACCCCTGTACACACTTGTACAAGCTTGTACACACTTGTACAAAATTGTACATTCTTGTACATACTTGTACATCCTTGTACACATTTGTACAACCTAGTACAAACCTGTACACCATTGTACACACTTGTACACGCTTGTACACACTTGTACACCCTTGTACAAACTTGTGCACCCTTGTACACTTTTGTACACCCTTGTACACATTTGTACAACCTTGTACAAACTTAAACAAACTTGTACAAACATGTACACACTTGAACAACCATGTACACACTTGTACAACCTTGTACACACTTGTACAAGCTTGTACACACTTGTACAACCTTGTACACACTTGTACAACCTTGTACACACTTGTACAACCTTGTACACAATTGTAAAACCTTGTACACACTTGTACAACCTTGTACAAACCTGTACACCCTTGTACACACTTGTACAAGCTTGTACACGATTGTACACTCTTGTACACACTTGTGCAACCTTGTACACACTTGTGCAACCTTGTACACACTTGTACAACCTTGTAAACACTTGTACAACCTTGTACACACTTGTTCAAGCTTGTACACACTTGTACAACCTTGTACAAACCTGTACACCCTTGTACACACTTGTACACCCTTGTACAAACTTGTGCACCCTTGTACACTTTTGTACACCCTTGTACACATTTGTACAACCTTGTACAAACTTGTACACACTTGTACAAACTTGTACACACTTGTACAACCTTGTACACACTAGTACATCCTTGTACACACTTGTACAACCTTGTACACACTTGTACAACCTTGTACACAATTGTAAAACATTGTACACACTTAAACAACCTTGTACAAACTTGTACACACTTGTATAAACTTTTACATCCTTGTACACATTTGTACACCCTTGTACACACTTGTACAACCTTGTACAAACCTGTAAACCCTTGTACACACTTGTACAAGCTTGTACACGATTGTACAAGCTTGTACACGATTGTACACCCTTGTACACACTTGTGAACCCTTGTACACACTTGTACAACCTTGTACACACTTGTACAACCTTGTACACACTTGTACAACCTTGTACACACTTGTACAACCTTGTACACACTTGTACAACCTTGTACACACTTGTACAACCTTGTACACACTTGTACAACCTTGTACACACTTGTACAACCTTGTACACACTTGTACAACCTTGTACACACTTGTACAACCTTGTACACACTTGTACAACCTTGTACACACTTGTACAACCTTGTACAACCTACTACAAACTTGTACACACTTGTACAAACTTTTACATCCTTGTACACATTTGTACACCCTTGTACACACTTGTACAAACTTGTACATTCTTGTACATACTTGTACACCCTTGTACACACTTGTACAAACTTGTACATTCTTGTACATACTTGTACACCCTTGTACACACTTGTACAACCTTGTACAAACCTGTAAACCCTTGTACAAGCTTGTACACACTTGTACAAACTTGTACACACTTGTACACCCTTGTACAAACTTGTGCACCCTTGTACACTTTTGTACACCCTTGTACACATTTGTACAACCTTGTACAAACTTGTACACACTTGAACAAACTTGTACACACTTGTACAACCTTGTACACACTTGTACAACCTTGTACACACTTGTACAACCTTGTACACACTTGTACAACCTTTTACACAATTGTAAAACCTTGTACACACTTGTACATTCTTGTACAAACTTGTACTTACTTGTACAACCTTGTACAAACTTGTACACAATTGTACAAACTTGTACACACTTGTACAAACTTGTACACCCTTGTACACACTTGTACAACCTTGTACACACTTGTACAAACTTGTACACCCTTGTACACACTTGTACAACCTTGTACACACTTGTACAACCTTGTACACACTTGTACAACCTTGTACACAATTGTACAACCTTGTACAACCTTGTACACACTTGTACAACCTTGTACACACTTGTACAACCTTGTACACACTTGTACAACCTTGTAAAAACTTGAACAACCTTGTACACACTTGTACACCTTTGTACACACTTGTACAAGCTTGTACACACTTGTACAAAATTGTACATTCTTGTACATACTTGTACATCCTTGTACACATTTGTACAACCTAGTACAAACCTGTACACCATTGTACACACTTGTACAAGCTTGTACACACTTGTACACCCTTGTACAAACTTGTGCACCCTTGTACACTTTTGTACACCCTTGTACACATTTGTACAACCTTGTACAAACTTAAATTCACTTGTACAAACATGTACACACTTGAACAACCATGTACACACTTGTACAACCTTGTACACACTTGTACAAGCTTGTACACACTTGTACAACCTTGTACACACTTGTACAACCTTGTACACACTTGTACAACCTTGTACACAATTGTAAAACCTTGTACACACTTGTACAACCTTGTACAAACCTGTACACCCTTGTACACACTTGTACAAGCTTGTACACGATTGTACACTCTTGTACACACTTGTTCAACCTTGTACACACTTGTGCAACCTTGTACACACTTGTACAACCTTGTAAACACTTGTACAACCTTGTACACACTTGTTTAAGCTTGTACACACTTGTACAACCTTGTACAAACCTGTACACCCTTGTACACACTTGTACACCCTTGTACAAACTTGTGCACCCTTGTACACTTTTGTACACCCTTGTACACATTTGTACAACCTTGTACAAACTTGTACACACTTGTACAAACTTGTACACACTTGTACAACCTTGTACACACTAGTACATCCTTGTACACACTTGTACAACCTTGTACACACTTGTACAACCTTGTACACAATTGTAAAACATTGTACACACTTAAACAACCTTGTACAAACTTGTACACACTTGTATAAACTTTTACATCCTTGTACACATTTGTACACCCTTGTACACAGTTGTACAACCTTGTACAAACCTGTAAACCCTTGTACACACTTGTACAAGCTTGTACACGATTGTACAAGCTTGTACACGATTGTACACCCTTGTACACACTTGTGAACCCTTGTACACACTTGTACAACCTTGTACACACTTGTACAACCTTGTACACACTTGTACAACCTTGTACACACTTGTACAACCTTGTACACACTTGTACAACCTTGTACACACTTGTACAACCTTGTACACACTTGTACAACCTTGTACACACTTGTACAACCTTGTACAACCTACTACAAACTTGTACACACTTGTACAAACTTTTACATCCTTGTACACATTTGTACACCCTTGTACACACTTGTACAAACTTGTACATTCTTGTACATACTTGTACACCCTTGTACACACTTGTACAACCTTGTACAAACCTGTAAACCCTTGTACAAGCTTGTACACACTTGTACAAACTTGTACACACTTGTACAAACTTGTACACACTTGTACACCCTTGTACAAACTTGTGCACCCTTGTACACTTTTGTACACCCTTGTACACATTTGTACAACCTTGTACAAACTTGTACACACTTGTACAACCTTGTACAAACTTGTACACACTTGTACAAACTTGTACACACTTGTACAAACTTGTACACCCTTGTACAAACTTGTACAACCTTGTACACACTTGTACAACCTTGTACACAATTGTACAACCTTGTACAACCATGTACACACTTGTACAACCTTGTACACACTTGTACAACCTTGTACACACTTGTACACCTTTGTACACACTTATACAACCTTGTACACACTTGTACAACCTTGTACACACTTGTACAACCTCGTACACACTTGTACAACCTTGTACACGTTTGTACAACCTTGTACACACTTGTACAACCTTGTACACACTTGTACAACCTTGTAAAAACTTGTACAAGCATGTACACGATTGTACACCCTTGTACACACTTGTGCACCCTTGTACACACTTGTACAACCTTGTACACACTTGTACAACCTTGTACACACTTGTACAACCTTGTACACACTTGTACAAACTTGTACACACTTGTACAACCTTGTACACACTTGTACAACCTTGTACACACTTGTACAACCTTGTACACACTTGTACAACCTTTTACACAATTGTAAAACCTTGTACACACTTGTACATTCTTGTACAAACTTGTACTTACTTGTACAACCTTGTACAAACTTGTACACACTTGTACAAACTTTTACATCCTTGTACACATTTGTACACCCTTGTACACACTTGTACAACCTTGTACAAACCTGTACACCCTTGTACACACTTGTACAAGCTTGTACAAGATTGTACACCCTTGTACACACTTGTGCACCCTTGTACACACTTGTACACCCTTGTATACACTTGTACAACCTTTTACAAACTTGTACACACTTGTACAAACTTGTACATTCTTGTGCATACTTGTACACCCTTGTAAACACTTGTACAACCTTGTACACACTTGTACAACCTTGTACAAACTTGTGCACCCTTGTACACACTTGTACAACCTTGTACACAATTGTACAACCTTGTACAACCATGTACACACTTGTACAACTTTGTACACACTTGTACAACCTTGTACACACTTGTACACCTTTGTACACACTTGTACAACCTATTACACTATGATACAACCTTGTACACACTTGTACAACCTTGTACACACTTGTACAACCTTTTACAAACTTGTACACACTTGTACAAACTTGTACATTCTTTTGTACACCCTTGTAAACACTTGTACAACCTTGTACAAACCTGTACACCCTTGTACACACTTGTAGAAGCTTGTACACACTCGTACAAGCTTGTACACACTTGTACACCCTTGTACAAAACTTGTGCACCCTTGTACACTTTTGTACACCCTTGTATACATTGGTACAACCTTGTACAAACTTGTACACACTTGTACAAACTTGTACACACTTGTACAAACTTGTACACCCTTGTACACACTTGTACAACCTTGTACACACTTGTACAACCTTGTACACAATTGTACAACCTTGTACAACCATGTACACACTTGTACAACCTTGTACACACTTGTACAACCTTGTACACAGTTGTACACCTTTGTACACACTTATACAACCTTGTACACACTTGTACAACCTTGTACACACTTGTACAACCTTGTACACACTTGTACAACCTTGTACACGTTTGTACAACCTTGTACACACTTGTACAACCTTGTACACACTTGTACAACCTTGTAAAAACTTGTACAAGCATGTACACGATTGTACACCCTTGTACACACTTGTGCACCCTTGTACACACTTGTACAACCTTGTACACACTTGTACAACCTTGTACACACTTGTACAACCTTGTACACACTTGTACAACCTTGTACACACTTGTACAAACCTTTTACACAATTGTAAAACCTTGTACACACTTGTACATTCTTGTACAAACTTGTACTTACTTGTACAACCTTGTACAAACTTGTACACACTTGTACAAACTTTTACATCCTTGTACACATTTGTACACCCTTGTACACACTTGTACAACCTTGTACAAACCTGTACACCCTTGTACACACTTGTACAAGCTTGTACAAGATTGTACACCCTTGTACACACTTGTGCACCCTTGTACACACTTGTACACCCTTGTATACACTTGTACAACCTTTTACAAACTTGTACACACTTGTACAAACTTGTACATTCTTGTGCATACTTGTACACCCTTGTAAACACTTGTACAACCTTGTACAAACCTGTACACCCTTGTACACACTTGTACAAGCTTGTACACACTTGTACAAGCTTGTACACACTTGTACAAGCTTGTACACACTTGTACATCCTTGTACAAACTTGTGCACCCTTGTACACTTTTGTACACCCTTGTATACATTTGTACAACCTTGTACAAACTTGTACACAATTGTACAAACTTGTACACACTTGTACAAACTTGTACACCCTTGTACACACTTGTACAACCTTGTACACACTTGTACAACCTTGTACAAACCTGTACACCCTTGTACACACTTGTACAAGCTTGCACGATTGTACACCCTTGTACACACTTGTGCACCCTTGTACACACTTGTACACCCTTGTACACACTTGTACAACCTTTTACAAACTTGTACACACTTGTACAAACTTGTACATTCTTGTACATACTTGTACACCCTTGTAAACACTTGTACAACCTTGTACACAATTGTACAACCTTGTACAACCTTGTACACACTTTGTACAAACTTGTACACACTTGTACAACCTTGTACACACTTGTACAACCTTGTACACACTTGTACACCTTTGTACACACTTGTTCAACATTGTACACACTTGTACAACCTTGTACACACTTGTACAACCTTGTACACACTTGTACAACCTTGTACACACTTGTACACACTTGTACAAACTTGTACATTCTTGTACATACTTGTACTCCCTTGTAAACACTTGTACAACCTTGTACAAACCTGTACACCCTTGTACACACTTGTACAAGCTTGTACACACTTCTTCAAGCTTGTACACACTTGTACACCCTTGTACAAACTTGTGCACCCTTGTACACTTTTGTACACCCTTGTATACATTTGTACAACCTTGTACAAACTTGTACACACTTGTACAAACTTGTACACACTTGTACAAACTTGTACACCCTTGTACACACTTGTACAACCTTGTACACACTTGTACAACCTTGTACACACTTGTGTCTAAGATGTCTTTTTATTTAGAGGGATGTCTTGTTTTTTAGAGGGTTGTCTTGTTTTTTAGAGGGTTTTCTTGTAATTTAGATTGGATGTCTTGTTATTTAGAGTGATGTCTTAATATTTAGCGGAATGTCTTGTTTATTAGAGGGATGTCTTGCTATTTAGAGGGATGTCTTTTTATTTGGAGGGATGTCTTGTAATTTAAAGGGATGTCTTAATATTTAGAGGGATGTCTTGTTATTTAGAGGAATGTCTTGTTATTTAAAAGGGATGTCTTGTTATTTAGAGGGATGTCTTGTTATTTAGTGGGATGTCTTGTTATTTAGAGGATGTCTTGTTATTTAGAGAGATGTCTTGTTATTTAAAGGGATGTATTAATATTTAGAGGGATGTCTTGTTATTTAGAGGGATGTCTTAATATTTAGAGGGATGTCTTGTTATTTGAAGGGATGTCTTAATATTTAGAGGGATGTCTTGTTATTTAGAGGGATGTCTTGTTATTTAGAGGGATGTCTTGTTTTTTAAAGGGTTGTCTTGTTATTTGGAGGATGTCTTAATATTTAGAGTGATGTCTTGTTATTTAGAGGGATGTCTTGTTATTAGAGGGATGTCTTGTTTTTTAGAGGGTTGTCTTGTTATTTGGAGGGATGTCTTGTTTTTTAGAGGGTTGTCTTGTAATTTAGATGGAATGTCTTGTTATTTAGAGGGATGTCTTGTTATTTACAGGTATGTCTTGTTATTTAGACGGCATGTCTTAATATTAGAGGAATGTCTTGTTATATAGATGGATGTCCTTGTTATTTAGAGGGATGTCTTGATATTTAGAGGGATGTCTTGTTTTTTAGAGAGATGTCTTGTTATTTAAAGGGTTTTTTAGTT